>NC_134458.1:153577074-153880076 GCF_047948215.1 Lycorma delicatula
TGGTGTGAAAAATTTACTTTTTTTGTTTAATGTGTGTAATTTTGCGTGATTTTAATGTTAATTATGCATAAAAACATTTTGTATTTTTTTTAGTTGTAGTCATACAAAGCCTGTTTTTTTAACTTTTTTTTTGTTATTAATATTTGCTAATATTCTATTACATTAAAATTTTCAATATTCTTGAATTGAATTTTTTTGGACAGATTCTTGCCCAAAAGAAAATTATCTTCAACTGAAATTATAGACATTGACAAGACTGAAATATTTTTGTTCGAAAGTGATTCAGAATGGGAACTAAGCTCTTCTGAAACAGAATCATCAAGTTCATGTGAATCAGGCAATAGTGTTCAAGTGATGAAGAACATTACACAAGCACACAGGTTATATTACCAACACCAGTAGAAGGATCATATAAATTTCTTCCAATAACTTTAGCCAATTAACAAGATCAAGATGCAATGGAAAATAATCTCAATTCACCAGATGGAGCTGTTGTTGAGGTTTAGGAAAATCTACAACCTCCCAATGATAATATTACAGTAGAAGCTAATCCACTAAACCCAAGAGAAGATGATCAACCAATTCACATAATTCCTGCTGCATGGAATCAACATGTAGCAGCAAGGCCTGCTCATAATAATGATTTGATGTGGTTTTTGCCAACACCAAGGCTGATAAACAATTTCCCATGTAATATAGTAGGAGAAGGTATAAATCAAGAAATAAATACAGGTGAGTTAAACAATCTTATTGATTATTATAAATTATTTGTGACCAGTGGCTTTGTAAATACTATTATGTAAGAAACCAACAAATACATCTTAAAAAAAATTGTTGCGGCAATTCTTGATGAGTCTATATCTAACTCTAGTCGTTTAAGTAATTGGCAAGAGACTTCTGAAGATGAAAATAAAAAATTTCTTGGCATATTAATGTGGATGGGACTTAATAAAAAACCTATTATCAAGGATTACTGGAGCAAAAATACTTTATATAGAAATAATGTCAGTAAAGTTAAGTCCCGAAATAGATTTCAACTTCTTTTGAATTGTCTACATTTCTCTGATAATGAAGAGGATCTAGGGAATAACAAATTGTTCAAAATCAATAATCTGGTATCACATTGAATAACAACAGATTTCAGTATATTTTAACTCCTGGTAAAAAGATCACGACTGATAAAACAATAATTCCTTTTCGAGGTCGTTTGAACTTTAAACAATGTATTCCAGGAAAACGACATAAATATGGTGTAAAACTATTTAAATTATGTAGTGAATGGGGGTTCATGTGGAACATCATTATGTATGCTGGGAAGAAGGATACGCCAAATGGAACGGTCGGTAATGTGGCGACTTCAGTTATACTGAACTTAGCAGAACCTTTGTTAGATTCTGGAAGAACAGTTTATACTGACAATTTTTATACAAGTATCAGTCTTGCACACAAATGCTAGGCAAACTCACCTTGTTGGTACTCTTAGAATGAATAGGAAGTTAAATCCAAAACAGTTAATCATGACAGAACTTAATAAAGGAGACATGTTTGTTCTTCAAAGTGAAACAAAGGTAGTTGTAGAAAAAATAGAAGGATAAGCAAGAAGTTAAGTTTCTTTCAATAAAATCCATTCCAGACCTTGTTGATGTACAGACAAGAAGAGGGACTCTGGTTAAAAAACCAAGTATACTTCTAGATTATAATACAGCAAAGGAGTTCATAGACCACTCTGATCAAATAGGATCTTACAGCTACGTTTGAAATGGTATTGAATGTTTGCCACAGAATTGCTTGACAACTGCTGTGATTAATGCCCATGAATTATACAATTTGTATTCTTGGAAAAAACTCCACATTACTGAATTTAGAGAAATTTATGCACAGTAGTTAATATTGGGTCCCTTTCTGAGGCTGAAAACACTGGAAGACAAGATAATTTTGTTCCTTCTCTGCATATTGTCATTTATAAGGATAGCAGCGGAAGATCATGTTATGACTTGCACGTTCAGTAGGAACTATGCTGTCAAAAAATGCCCAAGAGTTCTGCTAAAGTGTAGTGGTTGCCCAGAAAATTACATGTGCTATAAATGTTTTTTGCAAAACACATTCAAAATGAAATTTTAAATGTAATTTTTAATGTAGCTTGATGAACTCTAATTTTCTAAACATATCTAACTTTTTATTTTTATTCATTTGTAGTTTTTAATATTTTTGTAGATACTCACAATGTAGTTTATGTAGGTTTATGACTGATAGATAATTAGTTATGTAATGTTATGTAATAAACTAATAAACTTGTTTTGATTTTTATATTAAGGAATTTTACATGACCTATAATACACCTTCGTCTGTATCATCATATGGTACACAAGGCCTACACAAATTTGTGATTGGCTTATAAGCCTCTACAAAAGGTGTACCAAATCTTGACTCATGTTTTAATTCCATTGATACAACAAAAAACACATAAAACCATTTATTATTACTAATTATATGATCAAATGTCATAATTTTTCAACAAAAACAGTTATGGCCAGAATGAAATGATACATGAAATTATAATGGCACTAAGAGTGTTAAATGAATGTAAATATTCAACATTATTTGTTACAAGTTAAAAACACCAAGTAGTATAAACTCATTAGTTCACACATTTACATGCAAGTAAAAGCAAATAAGTCATAAGCTTTTACTGATCAGCCCATTACAACTATTACCTCACTCAGCCATATCTATCTCTTTCTACTTAATGTGCATTCTAACAACTGACATCTGTATATACATAGCATCTGTATACATATACACCTTTTTTTAAGAAGAAATTATTTACAAACCTAAAACATAATAAAATACTATCTGAAGTACAACAATTAAGATAACTGATACACAAATGGTTGTAAATAATAATAATAAATAGTTGTACTTTTTTAAACATAATATTTCATACAGATTATACATTAGAGTATTTTTAATTAGTCTTTTTTTAATTTTCATTAAAATTAATTCCCATCAAATAAAAGAAAATAATCATAGAATTATGACTAGTTCAATACAACTTAAAACTTTAAAAAAAAATCCAATTATCTAATTGCTGGTACCAGTAAAGGAAGTGGATGCCTAATAGTCAATATGTCATTTTTGTTCTGAAAATAATTTAATAATTCATCATTGTTTTACATACTGATTCTAAGTTCACTCTAATATTATCAAAAAAATGGTCTGATTTTAAAGATTTTAGTAAAAACATAAGAAAATAGAAAAATCATAGGGATGAAAAAATGTGAGGAAGAATGAATTTCATTTTTACTATGGTTATAAAAAGAAAAAAATAATTTATTATAATAAGTATAGACATCTGTACATAACATAAAACACTGTGACATGATGTTTTCAGGGCAGAAAGTTCTAATGAATTACCAAAGAAAATACTAGGAGATACAAAACAAATAAAAGATAAGTATAAGTAAGAAATCCCACCAAAAAAAAATCAAAAAGGTAAAATCATAATATGATGTGAAAAACATTATAACGAATGTGAGAAAAATCATTCTTAATTTAGTTGTTGACACATTACACTTAGATGATTCTTACATGATACATAGTTAAGCCCACGATTACTAATCAACACCCAGCTCTGCTTATCTCTTGAACAAGGCAGTTTAAAAATGGTTACTATACTTGTGTCTGATTATAAGATTTAAAGAAGTTTTTGTAGGCAAAAGGTACAAAAGAAACTGTTAATAACAATAATGTGATTTTTAATGAGCCCTAATAATGTAAAGAATGGGTAAAAATTGTATCATTGATTTTATAATGACTGAGTTCATGAAACAAAAAAGGGTTATCCTTTATATCAGCTGATCTTGACCTTGAAATTGGAGAGTGTGTATCTTAAGTGCAACAAAAACATTTAAAAATTAGAAGAATCATTTAATCTTTCAGATGGAATTACACATCTGTTTAGAATACCAAAAAGTATGCAGTAAGTGGATTCTCTGACAACTATTAGAGATTCACAAGAAACTTAGCTGCAGTTCACAGTCCTGATACTCTACCTTCACATTACTATCCAGAAATGAAATCATCTTCTCTAGATGTATTTTTCTACATCTTCACTAGGGAAACGCAATTCCAAATGGACAATAATTTCAAGCCTAAAGTGTAAAAACAGCTGTACCATTAAGAATCACACCTTTAACAGGGTTCATGGATTTCCCGTCTAGGCAAGTGTATAAAAAAAGCACGTATTTTAGAAATCAGGCTGAATCTTTTTGATATGTAAATTTTTAAGTAAAAATAAATGACTAAAAACATTCAGTAGACAGGATACAACATATTTTATGATTTTTCCTCATAAAAATTTACAAAAAAATCATTAATTTCTAAAATGAAAAGAATACTGTTACTTTAAGAGAAAAGAACAGGGAGAAATTTTGATAAAACTTATGCATTTATTTAATGTAATACAACACGTAAGTGGTAATTTGAAGCTCATTGCATGCCTACAGTTAACAATATTCATCTTTACAATCAATTATAATTTAAACATTTCAGGAAATTACAATGTAAATGTACAAGAAAATGAAAAATAAAATGCTCAATAATCAAATTCGTATTAAAGAACTGTTTTCTTCTTGCAGCTCATTCATTCACTTAGATGTAAATCGAATGCTCGTTATTTCTTATATCTTGAAGTGGTTAATCATATTCACATAAAATGTTCAAACATTATCTAACTACTAATAATGCAGATGCATAAAATATAAAACAATAATATATGTTTAAAATAGCATTTCTGTAAATATTTAAAAAATTCTATAATAATAAATAAATATTCATCATATAATTTATACCTCTATTTATAACATAACAACAGATTTAACACCTTTATACAAAAAAAGTTTAATACATTTAAGATAAATCAGTCACATATTATTATTACGGAAATTATTTGGTGCTACTTTAGTATGCGGTCTACCATCACCACGAGGTCCACCACTACAGTACATGCAATATGAACATGTTGATACTGCATGAAGATCAGTACATGGAAATGACGTTATCTCTCCAAACTAAACCTAACATTCGCTAACCTCATCTAATTAACATAAAATATACAAATTATATACAATCTGTATATAATTTAAAATATTAGTTTACTATTTAAAATAAATTAGGTGGGACGGTGCTACTTTACATCTCATGATGAAGGTGGATTATGCATACTAAGGAAGCAATAATTATTTTATATAACTAAACTTATGTTTTGTAATTTTATAATTTTAAATATAGTAAAATACCAAAAAAATATTGCGAATAGGAATTACAGTATTCCAGATATGTGAATTACATCAATATGTAAAAATATATGCACATAATTTTATTTTCAATTATAAAATCTATATAAACAAGCATATCATATTGAACACAGAAAAAAGATGTTTTTGATTACCACTAATGAAATAACAATAAAAATCCTAAACAACTTATATACAAATTTTTCTACATTTTCCCCTATATAATGTAGTTATACCAGGTTAGAATATACATAAGACCTGCCCACATTTTAATTTGAATATACACCCATCTGTAATGATATTACTTTTTAGTAACTTAAAACTGTGCAGAAAAGCATTAATATTTATGTATGGCCACTATCTTTAGATAAGAGAGTAACTACAGGTAATCTTAGAATCATCAAACTATAAACTTCTTGAAAGCATCGATTAAAGAAGAACAAGTAGTTTTGCATAACAGTTGGGAAGATCTTCTTTGGGTGTGAAATATCTGTATGTATGTCTAAAGTATAAGTGCGAGTACCAATTCTTATAGGTATTTTCTTTAAACAAATTTTTATATATCCTTTTTTCAATAGATTTTTGAAGTTTTTTCGATATATAAGAAGTGAAGTACTTAAAAATGTATTAGTACAACTGCAACACGAACCACGAATTCTACATTAATATAAAAATGTAACAATAATATTTTCCACAATAATGCTTATTACATACTTTTTTTTTTAAAGGCATACCTTTTTGGCTTCGGTATAACAGAGTAATACTGTGGCACTTTTCAATGGATTTAATTTGATTATCAGGTTTTATATCATCACATTATATGACAGCAAAATTTTTCAACTCCTTAAAATATTAATGAGAGCAGGCCATAGTATAATAGTGAACAATTAGAAAATATTATGAGGAATTTGAGTAACACAGGAAGAATATTATTTTATAAGTGCACATATCCATACTTATAAAAAAATATTAAAACTGCTATTGTACTTATAAATTATTTGCTTTCTACTGACACAGTATTATTATATAATGTGACACTTGCTTAACAACATAGCATTATATTAAATTAATGATTGTTACTTAATTATTATTTATGATTACGATTTTATTTTTATCTTGCAGTTAGTAAAGATATTTTTTTTTAATAAAATAAAATCTCCAAATTAACACATTAAAATAATTTTAACAAAATAAACAAATAATAAACAGTGAATATATATTTGAATTAAAAAATAAAAATTACATTAAATGCAATAAAATTATGAATACAATATATATAAAGGATATACAAGTAATTAAGTATGTGGAAAACATGATTAAGTGTGATGCAAACATGTACGTTTCCATTTATATACTACATGATTAAAAAGCTGCAACTATACACAAGATCTATTTATAAAAAGCTATTTACAATATAAAAAGCTACAATTTTTAGCTCGTTCTTAAATGTATAATATATACATATATTTTTTTTTACTGAAACTTAACCACCAGGACACAACAAACAGATAAATAATCTTATCAAATTAACATCAATAATCTATTTTTATGGGATTCTGCACCATCAGTTGGTATTCCATTCTACAATTACATCAAAATAATTTTTTTTAAATAATTATTGATGTAACTGTAATATTGAATACCGACTGATTATGCATGATCTGCAAAAATTGATTATTCGTATGAATTTGGTATGGTTACTTATCTTTTTATTGTTTTGGTGATTAAGTCAGTTAATATTGAATTTAATTAGCATAGTGGTCAATATGTTGATAAATTGTTTTAATTTAAAAAATAAATAAATATATATATATATATATATATATATATATATTTATTTATTTATTTTACTGAAATTAATTTTTTTAAGATTCATATTATTCCTCTGCACTGTTAAATTATATTTAAATTTTATTAAATAAACCACCTAGTACAGAATATTGATATAAGATATGTCTTACCTTAATTTTTAATTAAAGTACTTTAACAGGATCCTGCATCTTCAATCAAGATTGAAATAATTCTGTTATTGGATATTGAAAATTTAAAATAAAAATACTAAAATAATAAAAATTACATATTAATTTTACATGAGTAGAGCTGCTATCTTTTTCAGTTCTTATAAGATCAGCTTTTAATACAAAACAAATTTAGAAATATTAGAAATTAATAAAGTTGACAAAACATTAAATATATTAGAAAAATATTATACATATAAATACAAGCAAAATTTCAATTTGATAAACCATCAGAGTGTTTCAGGGAGATGGTCTTACAAATGCAATAGACAGAAACACTCGTGTAAATTAATATACAATTTTCATTATTTTAGTATTTTTATTTTAAATGTTTATTATAAAATAACAAAATTATTTCAATCATGACTCAGGATACAGGATCCCGCGAAAGTAATTTCATGAAAAATTAAGGTAAGATATGTCTTATCTCAATATTCTGTACTAAGTGGATTATTTAATAGAATTTAAATATAAATATAAATATATATATATATATTGTATTTTTTATAATCAAAAACCAACTTGAACAACCCAAGTACAGAATTACAAAATAAATGAAATGACACTTACCTTATTTTTCTTTTCTTTATTCCGATAGCACTTTTGCTAGATCCTGCATTATCAGTTATATATAAATGATATAAAATTACATATCAAGACATAACAATTTTTTTTAGAAAAAAATTAATATATTAGAATTATTATCATACATAGAAAACGTGAAGTCATTAAATAAAATAATTACATATATTTAAATATGACGTCAATTAAAAATTAAAATTAACTTTAAAAATTAAATAATTAGAAGATTTATACCATGTAACCCGGCCAACCAATGTTACACTACAGCCAGGTTAAATGGTATAAATCTTCTAATTATTTTATTTTTAAAGTTAATTTTAATTTTTAATTCTTAATTAACATCATATTTAAATATATGTAATAATTTTATTTAATTAACTTCATGCTTTCTATCTTTTAATTTTTTCTAAAAAAAATTGTTGTTTTGATATATAATTTTATATAATTTATATACAACTGATGCGGGATCCTGCTAAAGTGCTATTGGAATAAAGAAAAGAAAAATAAGGTAAGTGTCATTTCATTTACTTTGTAATTCTGTACTTGGGTTGTTCAAGTTGGTTTTTGATTATAACAAATACAATATATTGGTACAGACGAATATGGGTCTTATAAGTATTGACTTAAAAAATAAAATAAAATAAAACAAAAATAATATATATATATTAATTTTATTTAGATATTAAAAAAATTTCTAAAATACACAAATAAACAACAAACATTATGATCAAAAACTTAAAAGAATTAACACAAAATAATTATTGTTTTGTATGAAATATATATAAAATGAGGAATGTTAAAAAAAATCTGGGAATTCTGCTCCATTAAAAAAAAGTGTTACTGATTGATTTATAATCATTCATAAAACAGGTTTTAACATGCTAATCTAGTTAATGGTTTCACATTGCACACAAATAAGCATTCCATCAACTATGAAATATATGCAGTATGGTATCAATCTACCTGAGATTGCTTATTTTAACTTAAATCTGTACATTTATTTCACAAAAAAAGAGTTAAGTAAAAAGAAATCAAAATACAGATAGGGAGGTCAATGAAATTCTACATGTTCATTCTGAGGTATGCCAGCAAGGTTTATTAAATTACATGTGTCTCAAGACTTTGAGTCATAACAAAAACTCCAAAAAATTTAAATGTTAACTCAGCTTTTGAGTGATCTTAGTTCATTTCAATGACTAATTCTGAAGTGTAAAAAATAACAGTAACATTTTGTAAAAAATATTGGGATCATTTATTTCTACCAGGAAACAAAATGTCCATTTGAGGACAGGCATAAATTTGGACTCCTATCTGGAGTGTATAATATTTTCTCATTACAAAAATAATATTCACAAGATTGCTTTGAACATGTCAATAACACTCGGAAAAGTCTAAATAAAAACCAAGCAAACTACTTTGACTATTTTTTTGAAATTTTTTATTGCATGTAACAATCATTTAATAGAAGTCGAGTACAAGAAGATTTATCACTATCTTTTTCAATCTTGCAAAGTCTAAACAATTCTACTGATATATCAATATACACCCATGTCAGTCTTCTTAGTTGTATTTATAATAACAATATTTTTCAATTAATTGACTTAATAAAGAGTAGATATACCAGAAAAAAACTGATGACAGATCTGAAACAGGCATCAACTATGAAATATATTTAGAAAAAAAAAATAATGCAACAAATATTTGATCTTACATGATAGGCACAATTTTCATTCATTTACATTCAAAAAATTATATAACATTTCAAACTAGTGTCTCCTGTTTTGAATAAATTGCATAAAGTCATCACACATGGTGAATGTTAAAAAACACTGAATACAATTCTATTTGAAATGTACATATCTACATATCCAATTATTACTGCAACCTTATGAACCCAGACCAAATAACTTTCAGTGGACAAAACATTTTTGAAATTTGCATTCAGACTGCAGTCATGACTAAAGAATTAATGTCACCTGTCAACAACAAATTTTTATCACTTAACAGACCTCATCAGATAAAAGAATTTATTTTCAACAGTTAAAAACTGAAATATTCTAATTTTTAAGTAAGTCAGGTATGACATTTTTTACAAGCTGAAAATTCATTCCTAATCTAAGGAAAACAAGTAATGGTAATTGGATAACAGCCTGTCGCTACTTTGTGAATAAACAAACAAGCAGATGAATGAAATAGACATTTCTCAGTAATTTTTAATGAGAACATCAAGACACTGAATATTAACTATTAAACATTAACCCACCGAATATGACTGGGGCAGTTTAATTCCACTCCAGGGTAACTAATTGTGCTTTTACCTTTTTGTTATTAGCATCTGAAAATACATGTTTAATAAGGCAGAGATTTTTTTATTACTTTTATTTTGGAAATAACACAAACAAGGTTTGTGACTGAATAAAAAGTTTTAGTGGAGATTATGTTATTTCTTAAGAAACTTTTGTATGGATTTTTAACTGTTACATTACTTCAGCATTTATAATAACAATGTAAATTCAGATAAACGACTTTTTTTTTTTTTAATATTCACTGATCTTTTTTGTAAGAAAAAGTAAATTTTGTCATTATCAAACCCTAATAAATTTTTCAAATTTATTGAATGATAACTGGATATTTACAAATTAACTTAATCAGATTTTACTGACTAGTTTCCAGGAAGAAACACAATACAAGCAACCTAATCTAGCAGGTTGCAAGATAAATTTCAACAAAAATTAATAAAATAAAAATTTACTGCATAACCAAATAACATGAGCTCCTGTAAAAATGTAATTATTCAGGAGTTGAAAATTAGCATTAAATTACTTTAAATATATACATTTTCTATTTGCCATCCTAATAGAGACAAACTGTCAACCCTCATAACATAACAGTAGCATCACTACCTTTCAGCTAGATGTTTCTGGGTTCAAATCCCAGTCAGGCTGGACACAGTTTTCATACATTATAATAATTGATCTTTTGTTAAAAAAATGTAAGGTAACAGTAATTGCACATCAGTCTGTTGTTGACAGTAAGGTTAAATGAATAAATAAATAACAATTCTAGGCTGTCAGCATTCTAGCCACTGCAAAAAATCAATGTATAAAGAAATAAGACGCGGTGATGTAATTTTGAATTCAGAGTAGCATACAATTCACAGAACTTAAGTAACATACCTTATTTCAAATTATTATTTTTAAAGTAACAAAAAAATCAAAACATTTAATTTATTAATAATCACATATTTATAATATACAATAATAATCAATTAATTAAAATGTGTTACAAATAAACACTATACTAATAACAATAATAATAAACCAATGTTGATTTTTTTCTTACAACTAATAACACTACATTATTAACTAAAACAAATAAAAAACAGGAGATGAAACACATTAGTATTATAACTTATCTTTCATAAATTATTGAAAAAATTGCACATTGTAAACTATATATATATATATATATATATATAGTATTTCTATTATTCCTGCCAATTCAATAAATTTAAATCAACTCAATTAAAATATTACTATATTGTCTAATTATTGTACATGATTTTTTTTCATAATGTTTTACTAATATAAGTAGACTCGAAAACCTGAAATTAAAATAGAGAAAAACATTAAATTAATAATGCAACAAAATATACTACAAAAGGTCCTGGGGAAAACTCTATCACTGCACCTACTTAAAATCTGTAGATTCTAATATCTGAGAGTAGAATCAGTGATAGACTGAAATACCACAGCAGATTCCCATACAGCTCGAAACTAGTTGAAAAAATATAATCTGAGTTAACACAATCTTATTAGATTGAAGAAATTTTTCATCCTCTTCACACTTATACAGAGAGGAATTTAAACCCTACTAAAAAAAAAAGAAGAAAAAAAAAGAAAAGAAAACTGAGTACACTAGATGTAAATGGCAATTATTTTAATTTTTATTGTACTTTTTCCTTCCATTATAGAATTTTCAGCCAAAATTACGACTGTAATACTGAATAATTCTAATAAATTTTTTCCGAAAATATTATTGTAACATACTGGAAAAATCACTAGAATTGGTTGAAATCGTTTCTCTTTTGAACTAACACATTCTCATTCTTTCTTTCTTTTGTTTTTTGTTCTCATTTTTATGGTGGCTATCATAGTCATTTAAATTATAATGATAGTTAATCAATGTAAAATATATAAAGTTAGATTTAAAGTCTATTGTACCATTAGAAGTATAATATATATGTATTGTTATCACGTATATGCCTAATTTAATATCAGCGGCCAGAATACGAGATATGAACTGGCTCACAGTATACGGACGCGCTGATACAAATTGGCAATTCATCATTGACCACCACCTGGAGAAGACCAAGAAGAAGAAGACAGAAGTTCCCGGGCTGGCTTAACATGGGACCTCCCAGCGGATGCCAACATCCCCGCTGGAGCAACAGGCCTGGCCAGCCCGCCGAGGGAGTTGCTGGATGCGGACACTACCTTCCCGCTCCAGCTCCAGCTCACTGGGCTTTAGTCGCCCTGGCTGGCCTGCTGAGGGAGCCACTGGATGCAGATGCTACCTACCCACTCCTGCTCGCCGGGCTTCAATCACCCTGGCCAGACTCATCACCAGCAGGAGCCGACCCAGTGTGGGATCACTCAGGGACAACCACCTCGGCTACGTCGGTGAAGGACGACCAACGTCACCAAAAGGTTATGAATTACATGCCGTCAAAGCCATTTGGCGACAAAAAAAAAATATATATATATATAATGTTATATCAATATAATCGTACGTTATTAATTATATATATATATAAATTAAGTTGTATTACATTTAAAATTTTTGTTTTGATACAATGGTCAACATGATTTTTGTCTCATGAGTACCAATAGGTGTATTAATGCAGTTTTTTATCCTGTTTTCAAATATGTATTTGGAATTTCTCCATCACCCATAGTGTTTTGTTATTTTTATTTTTTTAAATATTTTAAAACATTTTTTCATCCTACGTCCATTGTCAAGTAAAAGCTCCTAGAACATTGTAAATATGATGGAACCAAATGAGCTAACACTCAAAGAGTAACGTTGCTGCTGTTGTGCAGATTCAGATGTGTATAGACATGTACAAACATGATCTAGTGTAGCACACATATTCATCAGAACGATGCCAGTTGTGAAATAGTAGCGAACCAGCAAATACATCATTGTGAGTGCTTTGTGTGTCTGAATTATTGTGTATTACATATTTACAACTTTTTTTTTTTTTTTTAATTAGTCATCGGTTACAATGCCTAGAGTTTGTTTCAATTATCCTAACAATTTTTGTTATGTATGTGGTGAAGTGACACTCAAGTCTTACCCCATTAGTAAAAAAGTGTTATGAACTTTATTTTGGGTGTAAAATCAGGGACCAAACAAGGGCGCAGGCCCCACATATCTGTTGTTTATCATGTTCTAGGCTTCTCACTGCATGGAAAAATGACATATACCACATACCATTTCATATCCCTATGATTTGGAGAAAAACCAAAAATCACTCTTCTGACTGTTATTTCTGCTTAACAAACAGTAAAGAGATTACATCAAAATCAGAACATACAGTGGTGTACTCTAACTTGCAATCTGCAATGAGACCAGTTCCACACTGCAAAGAATTGCCCATACCAAAGCCTCCAGAACATCTGACGTTTGAAGAGAGCTCACAGTTTGATGGAAGTAACGAAGAAAAAGGAACAGATTCTGGTGACACAACTTTTCAACAAAGCAGTTCATCTGAGCCTCACTTACCGACTCAATAAATTCTTCACGATCTCATATGAGATTTAAAGTTATCCAAAAACAGTCTGAAATGCTTGCTTCCCGGCTAAAAGGATGGAATCCTCTTCAAAAAAATACAGATATGTACTTATCATAATTGTCATTCTGAATTTAAAGACTATTTTTCTGAAGAAAATCGCTTAGTGTTTTGTAATGACATTTCTTCTGTTATGGAGACACTTTGTAATGAACATAACCCAACAGAATGGCGCTTGTTCATCGATTCCTCTAAAGTTATTTTAAAAGCTGTGCTTCTGCACAATGACAATAAATTCTCATCAGTGCTTGTGGCTCACTCTGCTAGTATGATAGAAACATATGAAAACTTTAAATTTATATTGGAAAAACTACCAATATGCGGTGTATGAATGGAATATTTGTGGTGATTTGAAGGTAATTGCACTTATTCTTGGTCTGCAGCTTGGTTACACAAAGTACTGTTTTTTGTGTAAATGGGATACTAGGGACAGAAAAAACAATTCATTAAAAAAGAATGGCCTAAACACAAATCACTCATTCCTGAACAGAAAAATGTGAAACATGACCCATATCGTAATCCTAAAAATGTGTATCTACCTTCGTTACATATCAAACTAGAATTAATGAAGAATTTTGTCAAGGCCATGGACAATACTTCTGTCATGTACTTAAAACAGAAGTTTCCTAAAATTGGTGATGTAAAAATTAAAGAAGGAATATTTGTGGGTCCACAAATACGATCACTAATACATGATGAAAAGTCTGAGGAACTATTGAATCTACTAGAGAAAACAGTTTGGCAAGCATTAAAAAATGTTACTCAGAATTTTTTGAGAAATCGAAACGCTGAAAATTATCGTGATACTGTCAACGATATTATAACATCTTATAAAAATTTGGGTTGTAATATGTCCTTAAAAGTACACTTCCTGCACTCACACCTAGATAACACCAAATTTTGCAAGCAGTGAGCAATGGGCACGGGGAACACTTTCATCAGGAGATTTCAGCTATGGAAAAGAGGTATCAAGGCAAATGGAATCCTAATATGCTGGCCAATTATTGTCGGGCCATCAAGAGGAATGCTCCACAGGCGAATTATAGAAGAAAATCATCATTTCTTACTTTCTAGGTGATTTAAATGTTTGAATATTGTGTAGTTAAAATGTAGGAAGTACTAAAATGTTTGAAATTACAAATACCTGTCTCTTGAAAACCTTGCGTGATGGGGGAAAATCGACATCAAATTTGAATTCAGGAGAAAAAGTACTATCAGAATCAGATATTCTGAACAGGAGAATCAGAGACAAAAAAAATTCTTTTTTGTTCCCCAGTGTAATTAGTATTTTTTTTAAATGAATTTAACAGTAAAAAAAACATGACATTTGTATATAATAATTTTTTTACAACCTATTTTTAGATTTCATTATATGCTAATAAAATTAGAAAAAAATTGTTTTAAATTTTTTTTCAATTCATCATCTGGATTTTCATTTATATGTAGGTAAGTCTATAAATATTTTCCAACTAATATAAAATATAGAATTTTCTGTTTAAATTGATATGTAACAAAACATTATTTCCTAATTAATTTTTTTAGCGATTTAAAAAAAAATCTTATTCCATTACACAAAAATGGTCTATCATTTTAATATTTATACCTATCAGTTCTAGGGCAAGACAGCACACCACATACCAAAAAAGGTGTGAAGTACTCACCTGGTTAGCATATAATCTCTATAAATACATTAATACTCATAATTAATTTCTTTCTTCAATGAACTATAGATTTTCATATATAACCATCACCTTTACGCCTTCTAATTCTCAGGAATATTAAAGAGGAATGTAACAACATATTGTGAGTTATATGTTTAATCCATTTGCTCAAGAATTTTTCTTATACACCATGAGTTTGTCACATTATTTTACCAAAAACATATACCTATAATGGTATGTTTTTTATTGGTAATAATCCTCCTCCACACATTAAAACTTACTATTGCAAATTGTTATCTTATTTTACAATGTTTCTTGAATAGATCAGGACAATTGTTAGAGCAATCTAATAACAAATAATATTTTGAAATTCTTAACAAATTATTTTTTTAAAAATAATTAACATAAAATCCACAGAATTATAAACTTTTAATTTATTTATCAAGTTACAAGAAAATCAAAATAATAAAACTTACTTAGTTTCACAATAAATGAAGAAACAAAATATCAATTACTTCTGAGCAACTGATGTTAAGATACATTGTCATACCACATGATTACATTACGTGTTATATAATGCATATATTATCAATCACCACTGTATGATTGGTGTAAATTAATTTAATATTACTACAAAATTAATAGTAGAAAGACTTAAAATATTTACAAAGTTTGAAATGATGCAAAAAGAGAAAAATATCAGGAAATATATTTATTTCCTGACACAATATTTAGAGCTACATTGTTGAACAAAGAAGAATATACCAGACTTTGTTTTCAAAATTACCATAAACCTACTCACCAAAACAAGGAAACAGGTTAACAAACCGAATTGAAAATGATTATAATTTTTAACAGTAAAATGATTGTAAATAATCTAAATTGTAAAATAATATCCAGTTTACAATAATATAATCATAATATTTTATTTCTGCACAATTTTGGCACGTAACAAAACCAATAACAATGCCTGAAAGAAAAAATAAAGATTTTTGAAAAATGTCTATTAAATGAAACAAAATCAGAGGTCCACAGAACCCAATACTAACCTACATTCTTGTTCAGAAAAGAAAGCTGACCAGTAATAACTAACACAGCATTCCAAGTAATAGTAGCAAAAATGATGTATTTAAGGAGAATAGCAAACTCTATGATAAGGAAAGTAATTCTTAAATTAGATATTTAAAGCAGGACTGCTATAAAAAAAGGAAATTTAGAAGAAATTCAGTTATTTTTCTTCGACATTTTTAAGAATAATAGAGGCAAAAGAGAACAAGAAGACTAAAAAGACAAGAACAAGTTGGTTGGACTATGTATCAGGAAGGGGAAGTAATAGAGGAATGATAATTAGGGAAATGAAAGCGAAGAATAACAAATAAACAAAGTTTACTGAGGACTTAACACCAAAATCATAAAGGGAGAGGAGAAAGTCTGAAAGTGGTGTTGTTATAAGACAATGATGAAAACTTTGATAAAGTTCAAGTCATTTTAGCTTGTGATGAATTATACAAGACAAGCCTGTAGTAAAATCTGGTAAAAAGGGTAAATATGTTAATAGATTATATTTTAAAACATATAGGCTTAAATAACAGTAAGATAAAAACTTTACTGGGAGACTAAGAATTAGAATAAATTAAGCATATAATTAAGGATGAGAAAGTACAATATTTTGTTATAATATCTAACAATAAGCATCTGGAGACAAAAAACACTGTCAGTACACAAAAGATAAAAAATTTTAAAGTTTCTAAGGAAACTTACCTTAATATAAAAGAAAGGCTCAATGTCACTGATAATCAGAAAAACAGTGTAAAGTAGTAAATCTTTGTTTTCTCAGTTTAGAAACGGCTTCAGATAAATCAACTTTCTGGCTAAAAAATTTAACAATCGGATCACCAGTTAAAGCAGTAGCAACAAACTGCTCTAATGCAATCGCCCAATTATCACCTGAACCATCAGATGAAGATAGCTGTGAAACAGGTTCCTCTGGATTTCCATTACGATCTGAACCCTGAAAAAAACACAAAAAGGAATTAAACAAGAATTCTTTTTATTCATCTTAACAGTTCAGTTAATAAAATGACAGACTGTTGAACTGAATTATTACAGGATCCGGGCACAAGCTACTTTTTTATTAATTTGTTTTTCTCTGGCATCACTTTTTCTAGTGATTGTATGTCAATTACCAAGCCATTTTTAACCATTGTAAAGTGCAAAATTATTAAGTTAGGTCAAAGTCATTTCTAATAAAACTGAATATACATGCTTATCAATATTTTCCAGCATTTAGATGTACCTTAAAATTGACGTTATTATTACTACCTTTATAACATTATTTACTTACTTCTCAACTAATCAAACCAAAAAGAAAAATCTTTCATTAATCTGTTAAACCACTAATAAACTATATAAATTAGCACCCATTTCACTCGTGGAGAAACTCAAAATTTATGGTAGGTGTCTTAACCATAATGATTGTAGATGACCAGACATGAGATACCCTTAAAAATGGTTACACCCATTCTCAGGGATAATAAGTATCTCAAGCCAGGCTTATTAAGTAAAATAGAGAGTAAAGTGGTTTCCTGTTGCCTTCTTTGTGAACTGTAGTATTCATATATCAGCACATCAAGCCATCTGAAATCAGATAGATATTCAGCCCTACATGTAAGCATCAAAAACCTCTGATTAGCACTATTTATACTTCAATGCTTTACATGTTTCATAGCCATAAAAAAAAAGACTAGGACAAATGTTAAAACAATAAATTATTGAATTTCCTATGAGAAACAATGCATTATATGTATATTAGCTCCACTCAATGTTAAGATAATAAAAATGTATTTTAAAACACTCAAATGGCATTAGCCATTTGAAAAAAAAATTAATTCTTAAATTTTTTTTGTAATAAAATAATTTCATCTTGATAAGTTGAAACAGCCAAAAGTTAAAAATTTAGTTAACGCACAATGTACAAATTAAGAGGAGAGGGCATTATGACCATATTTTTTTTAATTTTTTTTTTTTAGATATATGAAATACAAAGAATGTAAATAAAAAAGGAAATGAGATATTTTTTTTTGCAAAATTCATTTATAAATAAACTGTATTAAAGAAAGTAAATGCAAATGCAATCTGGAATTATCAATTACTAGTTTTTTAACTACTGAAAAATCTCTGGGATAAAATACGAGGGTAAATCAAATATAAACCGGAATTTTTGTTTTACAATTAATTGAAGGATAATAAAAATACATACTCACAATATTATTTTTTGAAATAAATTTTTCCCAGTGGACAGGTAGCTTTTTGATCCCACCATCATAAAATGAAGGTCGGCATGATGTCAACTGAATCATGAATGCTTCAATAGCAACATCGTTTTCAAATTTCGGTCCTCCAAGTGCTTCTTTTAGTGGCCCAAACAAACGATGTTGTTTGAAACAAGTCCGGGGTGTATGGAGGGTGCTCCATTGTAGTCCAGAATAAGGATGTAATTTTTTCCTGAGTTTGAACTGCAGTATGGGCTGAGCGTTCATGAAGCAGAATATTGTTTTGGATTGGAAATTGACATCTTTTTTGATGATATGCAAGTTTTTCTTCATCTAAAAGTTGGTAGTAATACGCAGAATTCACTGTATGACATTCATGGAGAAAATCAACATGAAAAACTCCTTTGAAAACAAAAAATACTGTGATCAGAACCTTTCCAGCTGACAGTCAAGTTTTGGCTTAAATGGGTGCAATTTCTCCCTTTTTTTGCCACTCCATAGTTGCCTGTTTTGATTCTGGGGTGTAATGGTGCATCCAAGTTTCATCAAGTCATGATTTGATAAAAAAAAATTTCCTTCAACTTTGTAACGACTCAACAACCGCTGGCACACCTGTATGTGATAGAGCTTCTGACCTTTGGTGAGAAAACGAGGGATCCAACATGCTGTCACTTTTTTAAATCCAAGATTGCCAGTAATGATTGCCTGAGCACTGCCGTAGCTTACTCTGATCTCAGAAGCAATTTCTGCAATTGTTAATCAACAGTCGTCCTCGACAAGGTGACAAACCATGAGAACGTTTTCAGCAGTAGCACTTATCATTGGGTGATGGTGACCTTCACTTTCAACTGGTTCTCATCCTTCCGAAAACTGCTTATGCCTATCATACACTTGAGTCTTTTTAAGTGTGTTGTCCCTGAAGTCTTCTCAAAATTTTGGATGGTTTCACACCCTCTGCCATGAGAAATTTAATAATAATAATAATAATAATAATGATAATACGTTGTGCAACGCACGATGATACCTCCTGTTTTTACATTGTGATACTGGCGACAAAAATGTAGTGAGCTGGCTTTCTAAGAGTGGAATCACCTCCACACATCCCTATGTACAACACTGAGAAGCCACACCCCTCTCCATTAGCTATGCATCAATGACATCAAATATTCTGGTTTATATTTAATTCACACTCATAATCAATATATAGTCAGAATACATATGAAAAATTTATTCCAATAGACCATAAGAAAAGAACATTAATTGGCTACATCTACTGAAAAGTGTCATAAAGGGAATGGGTTCTAGCATACAGTAATTTCTCATAATTCCAAAGAGATCATTGAAAAACTGCAATATATTATTTAAGAAACATAAAAAGATATAATGAATAATACTCAAATATAAATGAGGAACCGAGTTGTAGAGGCAGTTTGTGCATAATGCTGACCTAAGGAGCAGCACATCTTACAGCAACATGTCTTTCCTTATACTTATTATTATATGCAACATACTTATTATTACATAACAAAATAATAAAAACTACAATT
Organism: Lycorma delicatula; assembly: GCF_047948215.1. Classification (NCBI taxonomy): domain Eukaryota; kingdom Metazoa; phylum Arthropoda; class Insecta; order Hemiptera; family Fulgoridae; genus Lycorma; species Lycorma delicatula. The sequence goes on from NC_134458.1 coordinate 153,597,303, forward strand.
TAACATCACTGTCCCCTTAAAAAATAGAGAAAAAAACCTTTTTTTCTTTTTCCTGTTAAGCCTTCGGGAATTACTGTTTAGGTGTTACTTCAAAGGATGAATGAGGATGATATGTATGAGTGTAGATGAAGTGTAGTGTTGTACAGTCTAATTTAAAACATTCCTGAAATGTGTGGTTAATTGAAACCCAACCCCAAACAACACAGATTTCCATGATCTAGTATTCAAATCTGTATAAAAATAACTGACTTTATTAGGACTTGAACGCTGGAACTCTTGACTTCCAAATAAGCTGATTTGGGAAGATGTGTTCACCACTAGACCAACCCGATGAGTTACAGAAAAAAACCTGTATATACTTTAAACAGCCGATTCTGCTACATGTAACATTTTTCTTTTTTTTTAATAAAAAGTGTAGCTAATTTTAATAAGCTTTTAAAACCAATTCTCTCCCAATAAAATTAGTGCTTATTTATTTATCTATTTAAAAAACCAATAAAACAAAGATATTACTATTAAAACTTTTAAAAATGCTTAACTCTTTTTAAACCAACATGCTCCTTGTGCATTGTTTTTTCTGAAGTCAACTAACTGATAATCACTTCTTTAGTTCTTTCAAACCCCCAATTTTTATTTTTAAAAAACTATGACAGGTCTGATATTGTTATAAAATAAATGCATTTTTTCCTAAAAATCTATAGATCTTCTAAAAACTATTGTAACCTTAAAGAATTTAATAATTTGTATCATAATATATTTATGAGTGCAATACAAAATAACATACGAAACTAAGTAACATACGAGGTGTGACAATAAAGTAATGAGACTGATTTTTCTTTGCAATATGTGGCAACCCTGCAGCTTGCATAGGCGTACCATCTTTGACCTTTGTCTGTAAGCTACTTCTAGTCCAAGCGGCACATTGATGTAACTGCTCAGTCGTGAGTTGTGCTGTAATAAGTGAACACGTGTTTGTGTCTCTCGTCACAGAAATGAAACCGCAAAATATTGCACAACGGTATGCCATTTCTTTTTGCGTTAAATTGGGTGAAAACGGGACGACAACTTATGGGAAGCTTCAGAAGGCTTTTGGAGAGGAGGTTATGTGAAGAGTTTTTAGAGGTTATGTGAAGTTTTTCGGTGGCATAAAAGTTTTAGTGAAGGCAGAACGAATGTTGAAGATATGAAGACCGCAGTGGACGACCATCAACCTCACGGACAGATGTCAACTTGACCAGGGTGCATGAAATTGTATGATCTGATTGAAGATTATCCGTAAAAATGATTGCAGAAGAACTCAACATCAATTGAGAAACAGTTCGTCTAATATTAACTGAAGATCTTGGTACTCGTATGAGAAAGATTTGTGCAAAAATGGTCCGCAAAAAACTCACAACAGCGAGAAACACAGAAAAATTTGGCAGCCGATCTGTTAGAGCAAACAGAAATCAATCCAGATTTGTTGAGCCGTGTTATCACTGGTGATGAAGGTTGGTTTTTTCAATACGATCCAGAGACAAAACGCCAAAGTTCACAATGGTGCTCAAAGGGATCACCCAGACCAAAAAAAGCTCGCGTCAAAAGTGAAATGCATGCTTGTGTGCTTCTTCGATTCCAAGGGAATTGTTCATAAAGAGTGGGTGTCTCCTGGACAAACAGTTAACCAATATTTCTACAAAGAAATTTTAGAAAGACTTCGTAAACGAGTTCTTCGTGTCTGTGCCAACATTGCTGATAATTGGATTCTGCATCAAGATAATGCACCATCCAATACTGCTCTGTCAGTACAGCAATTTTTAACCTCAAAACAAATTTCAGTACTACCACAGCCACCTTATTCACCAGATATCGCTCCGTGCGACTTTTTTCTATTTCCAAGAGTCAAAATGGCGGTCAAGGGACACCATTTTCAAACACAAGATGTCCAAAAAGCTGTGACGAGGGTCTTGGAGGATATTACAGAAGATAAGTTCCAGAAATTTTACGCAATGGTAGAAGCGCTGGAATAAGTGTGTGCAATCAGAGGGGAACTACTTTGAAGGAGACAACACTAAACATGACTAAAACGGTAAGCAACATTTTTTTTCACATCAGTCTCATTACTTTATTGTCACACTTCGTATAACTACTTTAACTACTTGTTAAGAATAAAATTAATATTCGTTGTTAAAAGTATTTTACAAAAATAAAGTATATGGCAATAACTTTACCTAATCAGCAAATTCTTTCAATAAGGACATCAATTATTATGTAATAAATACTATGATGTAAATTGAACTACACATGGCACTTTTACACACAACCACCTAAAGTGTAAGTACCACCTATCATCATTTTCATTAGTAAATATGTTAAATCTTAAAATAAAAATGAAGACAATTTTAATTAAATAAAATAACATGACTGACTTTTCACTAATTACAGTTTTTTATTTTCGAATATCCATTTTTATTTTTTTACTTCCTAAGAATTTACAATCTGATGTAAATCCTAATTTGACAATAGAAAATAAATATTTTTTATTTCATTTAAAACTTCTGATTGTAAAATAACCTTAATTTTAAAAATTCAGAATTTTGAATCATCATTATTTGGTGGTCTACCAAGCAAATAAACAGTACCAAAACATTTATGGCTTTCAAAATTTAATTTCAATGTATTTCTTATAATTAACAGAAGATAGATCTAGTTATTATATCAAATGATGTGTTTGTCTGATGCAGATTTTTCTTAAGTCTCTTATTTTTTGTTCTTCTGAAGTTATTTTTGGGTAACAATGTTTTAATTCAAAATAAAAAATATATTAATGATCAAATTTATAATTTCTAATCATTAAACTTAACCAAAAAATAAATAAATAGAAATCCAATATATGAAATTACCGCATCAGCATTAGTAGGATCAGATAAACTAGAAAGGCTTTCGTTTGTCTCACTCTTCATCGAATAAAATCGTTTACCAACATCACCTAACTGAAGTAAGAGTGTACCTGAAATAAAATAACTTATTTAGCGAGTAGAATACTCTATATATAACTTTGAGCTCCATTATAGTATATACTACATTAAAATAGTGATAGCAGAGAGAAAATACTATTTGGGGAAACAAAGCTGACAAACTTTATTGTAAAATTCTGATTTTTCAAGCATCAAATTACCATATACATCAACTTTGACCCATTTTACAGTATTAAAATGTATTTAAATAAATTTATCCATAATCATTCATTTGCAACAATTATAAAACTATAATATCAAAACAACTTAAGAAATTATTAATTTACATCACTGAAAAAGATTTAGAAATAAGCACAGATAAGAGGTCTGAATTTACCAAATGACACCTCAGACACTTTACCAGACACATCTTCTCTGATCATTTTGAAAGTTATAATTTTAACTTGCTTTTAAAGAAAAGCAAACAATGTATAGTATCTTTTGAAAGAAAATGATTAAACTGACAAATTGTCTAATAAGCAGTATAAAAACAGTTTCAAAGCTATATAATAATGATTTCTACAAAACTTTCTTTCCTCTTTACAGTTAATGTAAACGTTATTATTTTATTTTTTTAATTTATCTAATACCATTTTGTCCCTGTACTAATTGCAATTACCTTTAATTATTCATAAATTTACTTACTCAGTTTGTCAACTAAACTGGTATTTTTTTTTTCATTTTTTTTAAAAAACCTGTAGCAGTTTACTTATCAAAGATGATAACTAGAAAAGTATACGTTTAAAAACACTCAAATTAGACAAGGACAGTGTTATTAGGGTATATTTTAAAATTATTGTTTATGTCCTTTACATAAGCTTAAGATCACAAGATTAATTTTTGATTAAAAAAATTTTTTAAAGAAAAATTTTATTTTTTTAAAAACAAGTTACAATAATAAAATGAAATTATATACGTTAATAGAAAAGTTAATATGAATGGAGGAATAAAATAAGACTTTCCTTGAATTTTTACAATTATTATGACATGTTAGCTTCAAAATGATCTCAGGAGTATAGTTTAGCTTTTTATGAAATGAAATTCCCGTATAAGAACATAGTGCCCAGGCAGATCCATTGGTAGAATTGCCTGATATAAAGGGTAGAGGTTCCCCTGAGCAGTTGTACACAATGTATCAACATGATACCGCAAATTAAGCCAATATAGAGCTAGGGAAGCAGTTGAGACAATTCCCATGGTATCTAACCAAGAAAGATGGGATGAAAGAGAATTTTATTTTTTTTAATGTACAATTTATTAATCTAACATTTAGAGAGTTAATTTCTACTGATCACTATCTTAGACAAAAATAGTGACAGTGATCTTTGATATTATAAACTACACAATAAGTAGACTGATTTTCTACCAATGTAATTTACTTGAGTATCATCATTTATCATCATTACTTCCAGCTGCTGATCTTTTTTTTTATAGTAACCTATTTTTGGTAACTACAAGTATTTATTTTGCACAGATACAATGATTTCATTAAACATAACAAACATTAAAAAATACATAATTAGAGCTGAATAACTTCTCCACAGAGAAGTATTTTCTACAGTAAATAGCAGTTTTTTTGTTGGATGAATTGCTAATGAGTGTTTTACAATCCTAGAACAACAAACTTTGAAAAAAAAAATATGTGGCATGTTTACCATCATTAATACAAATGAAAATTTTTTCCAACAGTAAATAAAATGTGTGCTAAATAAAAATTAGTTTAATAAATATAAAATAAATAATATAGTATACAAATTAATCATTATGCTAACTAAAAAAAAAAATTTATATCTAAATTATAAACATGAAAATAAAAATAAAACATAATATTAAAATAAAATTTTATATTCTTTAATATGCTGTAAATATTTACTCTCATTCTTCCTAATATTGGCTAGCTCAATCTTGTAAGGTCAAAATAAAATTGATACTTTTTTTAATAAACTATATTGTGCTGTAAGGAATCATTTAAAGGAAAATTAATAACAATTATCACTAAGTAAAAGAATAACTTACCAATCGATGCAATTGCATGATACATTTCTTGATCTTCAGGTTGACAACTAAGCATATCATGAAGTGTTCGCCATAAAGCAATAAAGTGTGGCTGAGTCATATGCGGTAAAGATCTTTTATCAATTTTATTGTTACCACAGGTTACTAATGATCTTAATGAACTCATACTACGTACTTCCCAAGGGATGTCATCACCACCTAAAATTGTTCATAAATATTATAAAAATATATGTTTCAACTAAAATTATACAAATACATAAATTAAAATTTTTATCAATATTTTTAGAAACATTAGTTCCAATAAAGCAATTTTTTTTATCATAGTTGCGTCAAATGATGGTACTTTTCAAGAACATGCCTGCACCCAATCTCTAGTTAGTCAATTGTCATTGTAGTTAGTCATTTAGTAGCTAGATGGCGCCACTGAAACACGAAAATAAATAAATTAAAATTATAATCTAACTCTATATAATAAATAAATATAATTTAACCAAACTTAACCTATGCTCACTTCGCTTGCTAACTTTGACTAGCAAACGAAGCAAGCGTAGGTCAAGTTTGGTTCAATTATATTTATACTTTTAGATTTATTTATTATATAAATCTATATAAACATTTATTTATTTAGTTATTTATATAAATTTATTATACAGTGCACCTTCAATTTACGCAGGTGTTGCGCTCCAGAAAATTTCTGTGTATAATAAAATCACATAAATTGAGACTCGCATTTAATACAGAAATACAGGTTAAGTTATACAGCAAATTACTATACTCAAAAAATACTGTACTTTATATTATTATTACAATATCATTGTATTATTTTAATGATATTACAGTACAATATACATATTTTAAAAGAAAACATATATACTATTTATTTCTTCCTTTCAGTGACGCCATCCAACAACTAACTGACTAACTGCAATGATAACTGACTAACTACAGATCAGCTGGGGGTGTCTTCTTGAAAAGTAACCAAATAACTTTATTTTTTATGAAAACAAACTCCATAAAAACAGTTTAAGTATTATTTACTGATACTTTGTTTTTTCCTGTATTTAAATGTCTAATTGATAGGATAAGTAAAAACATTCATAAAATAATAAAGAGAATAATACTCTTACCGCTAGGCGTATGACCACTACTGGTACTGCTTGATCGTTCTAACGTAGGTGTTTCCGATGTGGCTATTACACCAAGAGAAGCAAGGCTTTCTTCAGTAGCTTCTGAAGCTATTTCAGCTCCTTCTTCTGTATTATACCAAATAAATATTGATTAACATCCTGTTTTAAATAATAAAATAATCTGAAAACCACATAATTTAAAAAAAAAATTGTAAACTGCAGCATATAATTCAGTTTTCTTTTATACCATGAGTGGCCATATTTTTTATCCCTGATAACTGCTTTTTTCCCAATTTTTGGCATAAAATAAGCTTCACACAGATAAATTACTTCTGTGCATTAGCCTACCGTGTTTTTAGTAATTTCAGAATTGTTGTTTGTAGTTATCATTTATATTAGTAGTTAAATAAATATTTTTTTACAAAAGTCTTCCAAAAGAAAAATTTTACCTTTGAATGAAAATATTAATTTGTGAACCAGAACAGGATGTTGAACAAGAGTTGACATCACTAAAAGTTAACTTGCTTAGGCACAATATAGGAAAACGCTTCAAACAGCTTTAATGAAAGGAGTAACTTCAAAAAAATTCACAGACAAGAATTCAAGCAAATTGATCAGTTTGTTCTGCAGTAGTTTTGGCAAATGAGGAGTTTAAATATTCAAGTGCATATTATTAATAAAAACACCAAAATATTAATGAAATCAAAAACTGAAATTTTTGTAAAATATTTTCTGTCTTACTTTTTAATGTTCTAATGACTGGATGGAAAATTTAAGCAACACATTTCATATGGAAAATAAATAATAAAGATAAGGATGTTGTCTGTGAAGAAAGACTACAAGAGCTTGCGTAAGTAATAGGTTTAAGGAAGATGACATTTTCAATGTTGATGAAACATGAATATTTCATAAATTCCTTTTATATAAAACTTAAAATTTAAAGGCAGTGGTAGTAGAAAAATATCAAAGAAGCAATTTAGTCTATACCAGTATGTTAGGAATGGAAAAACATCTTAGTAATCAGAAAGTCAAAGAACCTGTCATGTTTAAAAAACAGTCAACCAGTAAACTCATTTATATGATAATGAGTTAAGAAAGGTCAATTGGAAAACTGTTACCAATGTATAACTATAACAGTACATACTTATATCTCTGCAGTGAGAAAAATTAAAATTTTACTCTTCTCAGTCAATATTACAAGTATTCTACAGGTAGTGAACTAGAGCGTCATTTGAATGAATAAAATATAATTGAAGATTTGATGATTTAATTTTCATTTCATGAAAAATTAAGGTAAGATATGTCTTATCTCAATATTTTGAAGTAGACGGTTCATTTAGTAGAATTTAAATATAATTTTACAGTAAAGAAAAATAATATGAATCTTAATATTAATTTCAGTAAATAATTATTGAAGCTTTATCTTGGTAAAAAATCATTCTTAAAAAAGAAAAAAAAAATTTATACATTGCAGTATGCCTACTGTAAAAAGCATGGGAAAATATAACTGCAACAATAGTAAAAAAATTCAGTGCAGGGCTGCATGTTCAGAACATGCCGCCCTTGTTCTGAACCCAGAAACTAACAATATATATGTTGAAGAAGACAACCTTCCACTGAGTGATTGGATCAATATTCTGTAGTTTCTTCTGAAAATAGATTTGGGTCTTTAAGTAAGGGTTGATGATGAATTAGCTACTTTGGCAGCTTTTGGTGATGATGCTCTCATTGAAAGCATTCTCTTGCAGAATAAAAAAGAGTAAGGAAGTGAAGGAAATTGTGAAACCGAACCAGAAATAGTGTCACCATCAAATAAACAAACATTAAATGCTATTGGCTAAAGTTTAAAATTATACTATTAAAAGAAATTTTTTAGAAGCTGATATCCTTTTTCTAAGAGTAAGTATAAATTTCTTTTCTTTATGTAATGAATTTTATTTGCATAATGAAAATCTTTATTTGAGTTTCTTTATATTAAAATTGTAAAACATCCCAATGTACAAAATAAGTAAAAAGATTCAGCAATTTTTTGTCAAATTTAACTCTCTCTCTCTCTCTATATATATATATATATATATATATATATATATATAAAATAAGGAGGCTTTTGTTATAGCAACAAAAATTGATAATCTCTTTAATGCTATTGTAATGAATTTCATTGTATTTATTTATTACTGTAATTACTACACAACAGTATTTAATACGTTAAATTTACTAAGCAAAATATAAACTATTTTTTCAAAATGTTACGAGGTGTGATCAAAAAATATGGTGAATAATTTTTTATTAAAAAACGTAATAAGGTTACATAGAATTCGATTTAATCTCCTTCAAATACTGTCCTTGGCTATGAATGCACTTATCCCAACGTTGACTCCATGACTGGAGGTATTTCTGGAAGGCGTCTTTCGGAAGGGCTTTCAGCTGCTCAGTCGTGGCCCTCTCAATGTCAGCAATGGTGTCAAAACGTTTTCCTTCAAGCACAGTTTTAATTTTTGGGAAGAGCCAAAAGTCGCATGGTGCTAAATCTGGTGAGTATGGCGGATGTGGACAGACAGGAACACTTTTTTCGGCCAACAACTCGCGAATGAGAAGCGAGGTGTGACACGGCGTGTTGTCGTGGTGAAGAAGGAAGCAATTAGTCCATTTTTCTGGTCGCTTTCTTCGTATGTCGTTTCGCTTTGAATGGATCCGTACGAGATGTTAAGGTCTTCTGATAGCTCTCGAATAGTGATTCGCCTGTTTGAACGAACCATTGTTTCCACCTTTTGCACATTTTCAACTGTTTTTGAGATTACTGGACGTCCCGCATGCTGCTCGTCTTCAACAGACTAATTTCCGTTTTTAAATCGGTCATACCACTGGTACACAGTCTTCAAAGTTACCACATTATCGCCGTACACCAATTCTAACATTTCGTGAGCTTCTTTGGCACTCTTTTGCAACTTAAAACAAAACTTACTGTTAATGCGTTGTTCAAAATCCATGTAGCGCGACAGACACGATAAACACAACCTCACTCTAGTGGCTCTGGCAGCTGACTGGCAAGCTCAAACGTGTTACAACTTGTCCTTGCAGGTCTCAGTTGATCACGCTATTGGACAAATTACAGCATATGGATGTAGCGTTGGCAGTTGCCGCTATAAAAATTCATTCACCGTATTTTTTGATCACACCTCGTACATGTAATTCAACTATTTATCATGAAGTACCATTTTAAAATCTGTAATCTATACTTATACAGAAACAGTTCTATTATCAAATATAAGATAGATTTTTAATAATAACATTAAAAAACTATGTCCTTTCAAAAGACAATGTTGCTTTAGAATACCAGTAGCGCAAAGCTAATGCACTCATTTGACATTAAATGGAGTTCTCTATCCCAATTGTGTATAACAAATTAAAAACTGAATGATAATAATCAACAGATGATAATAATCAATACAATTTCAACTGAATTAATTACTGAAAAAATTAAAAATATAGTATTAATATAACAATACAAACCAGATTTGAAGATAGATTCAATTTCAGATGATGGAAGAAGTGGAGGAAGATGAAGAGCATAAAATAAACGTAATCTCTGTGTACATTCAGCATAAGAAGTTAAACCAAGAGCTGTCACTAATTCTTTAAAATTTAAATAACCATCTGCATTACGATCCATAAGCTTAAAAAAAAGACGTCAAGAGAAATTACTTAAAAATTCTTAAAACATTTCCTTAAATTATGTGACATTATGCACTTCTCTGTCTGTACACAAAGTTTAAAGCTCACCAATATTACTACCAGTTGTTTTACCTGTGTATACAAAAATGACATCATGTACAAGGTCACAAGTTATGAGGCAGCAGCCAGATATAATCCAGCCCAATTATTGCAGTTATGCCACTTGTAGCTCACACAACAGCTTGTCACTCAAACAGATCTCTATTCCAAAATTTTATTCAGACCTCAACCTATTATCTATCTACTACTATTTGCAGTAAAACTGTGAATGTAAAAAATCTATTTTACATTCTTACAAGGATAATTGTCAAAGAATGATTTTGCAATATCTACATCTACATCTAGCATATATCAAATAATCATATATCAGTATTAACAGTAATCACTGCTTTGTTATACAAACAAATAGAAAAGAAACAGACATTAATTTATAAACTCTGTCAAGAATACCTCTTTACAAATACCTACGTTTATATTAACAATTAGTCATTATACAGAATGTTTCTAAAATGGTGGGCTCGCTATACTTTTTCGGATTCTACTTATAAAACTAAATAAAAAATATCATTAGGAAAAGCGGCGATTTCTCCTTCATTCTCACCCTGTCCGTCATTTTGTTATTTTTATATAAAAATTTATATCTCAAGTTCGGATAGATGAATCACATTAATATTTGGTAAGCGTCTTGGTAATAAAGTTTTAAAATCAGGAATTAAATACCTTCACACGTTACAAAATGGGAGCCACGTTTATTTTTAATCCATTATATCTCTGTAAATATTAGTTTTATAAAAATTTGTTATTTGCTAAAATATTAAGTCTTTTATTTTGAACAAAATGGCATTTTATTTTTTTAAATTGGTTAACAAATAGTCGAGTTATGGCAGAAAATTGATATTTAACAATAAATAAAAACAATTACTATTTAATCGAATTGAATGTATAGTGGACATGAAAATGGACACAAAATTACATCAATTTTCTGCCATAACTCAGCTATTTGTAAACTGATTTTAAAAATAAAATGTCATTTTGTTCAAAATAAAGGGCTTAATATTTTAGCAAACATAAATTTTTATAAAACTAATACTGACGGAGATATAATAGATTTAAAAATAAACATGGCTGCCATTTTGTTAACTTGCAAAGGTATTTAATTCCTGATTTTTTGCTAATTTTAAAAATTTATTACCAAGATGCTTACCAAATATTAATGTGATTTGTCCATCCAAACTTGAGATATAAATTTTTATATAAAAATAACAAAATGGCGAACAGGAGGAGAACGAAGGAGAAATCGCCATTTTTCCCTAGGATACTTTTTGTTTAATTTTACAAGTAGAATCTGAAAAAGTATAGCTAGCCCACCATTTTCAAAACACTCTGTATAAGTCAAGATCAGAGACGACATTGAGCAGACTGATCATTCCTGATCAAAACACTAAAATTATACATGTCAAACTGTAAAAATATATACCAATAGTATGGGATAACAATATGGGAAACAACAATAAACTAAAATGCAATTTTATTACTATTATTATTAGTCCTTTATTAGTTTAGCTAGAAATCTAGTTGTAATACAAATTGAATAAAAACTATTTAAATAACCACAAGTGCAAATTAAATAATCTTTTTCGTAAAACATGAACTATATAAATTTCATTCATTTTGAAAGGAGAAATTTAACCATATTAACAAAATATAAACATTTCAACAATCAATTAAGATAATTATATAAAAAGATACAATTACCCGAAATAATCGAGCAGCTAAGTCTTCAGCATGTTCTCCCTTTCCCCAAGGTGATATGCCATTGAATAACATCAAAAATAAATCATAATCGACTTTATATGCTTCATAATAAGGCATTGATTGATCATAACTCTGAGGCTTATTATTATGTTGGGTGTTTCTCAGTATTTCTTCTCTCACAAAATTTAGCAAATCCTGCAACAAAAAAAAAAATATATATATACAACTATAAGAGATGGGTTTTTATTACATAAAAGATGGGTCACCTAGTGTTAAACCAGTTCTTATTTTTTATCTATTACCAAAGAGAAAACTCCACTTCAAATTTTCAAAAATATTCTTTGAAGAAGGTCATTTCAAATTTAATTTACTTTATCCTTTTAAGCACTAATTTATTATACAATTATTTGTTTATGCTCACAATTACACAGGTTGATACAAAATTAAAATCACCATACTTTTATTGTACAATGAGAGATGAATTTTTCACCACATGAAAAAAATGCAAAACCTCTACATATAATACTGGTCATGTATAGATTTCAGTTTTTGGTCAAAAATTAAACTTTGAAATTTTTATTCTATTTTTCTCCTCATATGATATAAGATGTATAAAAAATGAGATTATAATGTAATTATAATCTCATTTCAATCAGAAAAAGAAGAATCACCTTCTTCGTTTTCTGTTTAGGTGGTACCTTCTGGAACCACCATAAGGTATTACTTCAGAGGATGATATATATGAATGTAAATGAAGTGTAATCTTGTACAGTCTCAGGTCAACCATTCCTGAGGTGTGTGGTTAATTAAAACCCAACCACCAAAGAACAATGGTATCCACAATCTAGTATTCAAATCTGTATAAAAGTAACTGCCTGTACCAGGAATGTTGGAACTCTCAACTTCCAAATCAGCTGATTTGCAAAGACGCGTTCACCACTAGAACAACCTGGTGGGTTATTATATATCACCTTTTTTTTTTTCCTGTTTAGCCTCCGGTAACTACCGTTTAGATAATACTTCAGAGGATGAATGAGGATGATATGTATGAGTGTGAATGAAGTGTAGTCTTGTACATTCTCAGTTCGACCATACCTGAGATGTGTGGTTAATTGAAACCCAACCACCAAAGAACACCGGTATCCACGATCTAGTATTCAAGTCCGTGTAAAAATAGCTGGCTTTACTAGGACTTGAACGCTGGAACTCTCGACTTCCAAATCAGCTGATTTGGGAAGACGCGTTCACCACTAGACCAACCCGGTGGGTCTATTATATATCACCTAACTTTATTAAACCTTACCTATTTTCCATTTACTTCTTTCATTTTCTTGAAATGTATTACATTTGTTCTTATACCCAAAATTATAAAAAAAATTATCAGTATTGAACACATAACATTTAATAATTTTCTATACTCTATTGTTTTTGTTTCATCTGTGTGTCTTTCATGATTAGTCTATTTTCTACATTGTCACTTTTTTACAAAGATTATTATTATTTGTAGCATTCACTTTTTTTAGAGTAGTCCTTAATTGGGTGGTATGAGTAAAAAGTAAGGAATTACATAAAAATTTTCAATTTCATTGTAACTTAAAGCAATTTAAAAAATATAAAACCATGAAAAATAATAAATGAATAATTCATTAGTAAAAATTAATAACCAAAAATATTTTATGTTATGAATACAACATTAAAAATATAAATTTAATGCAATGTATTTTTTTCTTAATATACAAAAAAAGTTTTAATAAATAACTATACAATTTAAAATTATAGTTTTCAAGAAACATATGTTTTACAAAGCACACATTTTAATCACATGCTGAAAAAAATCCTTAAATAAAATAAACACAATCAACTGATGAGCTGGCACATGCTAGGAACGGTGTCTGCAAAGACTGCTATACATTTCAATGTGCTATTTTATGATTATGGAAATAAAGCAACAAGCAAGTAAAATTACATGACTACTATATTTTCACACAAAATTGCCATTTCATCACATTCTCAGAAGCAATACCTAATGGTGGTTCCAGAGATATAAAAAAAGGGTACTATAATATATCTTATATAATATTGCTAATTTTGAAGTCTGCAAAAGGAAAAATGGATATTTCAATAGATTATGGGTAAGTAATATGTTTATCTGTGAATACAAGAAAAAAATGGTTTTAGGCAACTGTACACATCACAAAAATCAATCCCAAAATTTTTTCAGGTATTTTAAAAATAACAACCCAAAAATGGCTTACTAGAGACAATTTAGAGAAAAGAATTTCATGTCACTATTTCTCACAAATCAAATATACTATTACACACAATTTTTATGCCTACTGGAATAAAAGTAATATTCAATCCTATAGGTAATAACACCTTCACTGCACCATGGGAATGACTACAAAGACACATCATTACTTTCAAAGAAAGTTATTGTAGCTAGTGTTGCTTGTACCTTAGATGCTTTGCAAGTATTAAAAGAACAGATTTGAAGATATAATACAAAGTAACAATAAATATACAATATTTTTTGTTGAAAAATCATCTTTCGTTTTATTTTTTCTTGTTTAGCCTCCGGTAATTACCTTTCAGATAATACTTCAAAGGATGAATGAGGATGATATATGTACGAGTGTAAATGAAGTGTAGTCTTGTACAATCTCGGTTCAAACATTCCTGAGATGTGTAGTTAATTGAAACCCTGTTGAAAAATCTGTGTGTTTATAAACTACCTTCCATTCAGATGGAAAAATAACTATTGTATATCTGCGCCGTAAACAAAAAGGTTGTATGTGAGCCAAAATAAGACCTAAGTTACTTCCAGGACTGGTATAGCAATTCTGACGATTAATAAGGAAAGTGGGATGCAAAGTGACTTCTTGCTCTTCTCTTCAACGAGTCAAACATATTGTTACATATAAGCAAGCCAAACCCACTGATTTTCAACTTACAAGAGAGACTTTCATTCTGTTCGGCATAGGAACATGTAGTATAACATTATTATTCTCAGATACAACAGTCTTGACTAGTGCCTCTCAAATACTTTATATTTTTCACACCTGTAAGATGGCTGTGACAAGCAGTGTAAAACAATAAATTAATATACCCCTTCCCTCAAATACATTAATTATATACTATATCTCTATTAAAAAGGAAGAAGAACCTGTTTATTATAACAATCTAAATAATAATGCTACTTTTTCCATTTGTCTATGAACAATTTCACTTTAAATATAAAGCTTACAGTAAAACTTTATAAAATGTAGCTCATAAGTAACAGATTACTGAAATGAATGTTTCACTACATTTATTTTCATAAGATTATATTAAATATCTTAATTACTTACTATAAATATGAATTCAACAGTTTTATTGAACAAAAAAATATTCATGTAGTTTTTCTGTTCATTAGAGATTTCTACAGAATTTTATTTTTATCTTGTTATGAGTAAATTAATTCAAGGACTGCATCATATTTAATATTATAGTTTTAGATAGAAACCTAAATATTATAATCAGGATTTAAGCTTATCATGCTAGATGTTTAAAAACTAGTTAATTGTTTGTATGTGATAAGCAAACAATAAAAATCACAGCAGCAGAATTTTTTTATTTCTAAATAATACAAAGATTTAATGAAAAAGAAAGAGATGTAATAAAGGTGATCTGAAATAAGACACAACACACTTCCAGAATTAGTATAGTAATTCTCAAGATTAATAACATCCCTAGCCAAGCCTTTCCTGTGAATAACAGCACGATGGAATGTAATCATTCCAATTCTAGAAGATGATGTAATGTAAAAATATAATCTTTTCTCACCAATGTCCAGATTAATTTTTCTTTCTTGAAAATTATACATCACTGTATCAAATAATTATTAACAAATAAAAGTTTAAATCCATCAGAAAAAGTTCAATAAAATATAAGAACACTGGCTTATCTGTCTGCGATGCTTTCAGATCTTTAACTTCATCATCAGCAGACCAATCCTATCTGTCTGCAGCACTCTCAGAGCCTTAACTCAAACATCAGCAGTTACAGACAGAAAGCCATTACATACATTTATAAGTAAGTGTTCCAACTTATATTGAATTGTATCTGGTGGATTTAAATATTTATGTCAATAACATATCTGTGTATATTATGAACACAGATGATTCAGGAAGAAAGGGAAATCATTTAGGAACTGATCTTAGAGCTTGAAATAAGGGACAAAGTTTATACAAACTTGCATCCAAAAATGCTTTGTTATAGAGTTACGGCTAGTGAAAAATTTCAACCGAATTTTACTTCCCATGAAATGAGGTCGTACTGAAATTTTTAGGGCATTATATAAGGGATAAACTTGATGGTTTATTATATTTCTTGACTTGAAAATTTGAATAAAACAGGTCCCAGAACTTTATCTCCTGTAATTTTCACGATATTCAACATAAAACTGAAAAATCTGGTGATGAAAAATAATTTTTTTACGTTTGCAGTATAATAACTTTGTTAAATGACTTATAAATGCTTAAATTCTATCATTAAAACTGGTAGAGAATTTAATTCTGAGAAAATAAATGTAATAAAGTATATGAAAAAAAAATAAATATATATATATATATATATACACACACATGCATTATATATATTACTACATATATAAACAGTTACCCAAGTTAAGTACCTTAGGTTCACAAAATAATACTTTTAAACTACATTTCACTCTTTATAAAGCATTTACATTTCGTTATTTACGAAAGGATCTCTTGTAATAAACAAAAATAAATCCCATTGTATCAAAGATCCTTATAACAAAATATAACAATTATTATTTTTATTAGAGCTGAATAAACCTATTAACTATTCATCAATGTCCATCTCTTCAATATCCTTAACCATTCTCTCCATCCAGTGATTTTATTTTTTTTATTTATTGATTATTTTTTTGTTACAAAAGTAGTTGAAACCTTCCTTCATCCGTCTAATATAAGTTTCCAAAGTAGTTGAGTTTCCTTTTCTCATTGCATCTTCTATTTTGTCCACTCCTATTTTATATAATTTTTTTGTAGGCCTCAATCTCTACTGTTCCCTTTTCATTTGCTTTAACTTTCAGAAGTATTCTTAGAATTCTCTTTATATTCTTAATCCTTTGAATATGTCTAATGCCATTCAGAGAATGGCATTTTATTGTGTACAATACTTCTGGTCTCACTACTGTGCAATAATTTCTTATTTTTGGTATGATCAAAATTGATTTTTTGTTGAAAATGTTTTTTGACAGTTTATGTGGCAATCTATGTTTCTTGTTCTGTAGCAATTCTTTTTCTGAGTCATTCGGTCAGATCCATTCTCCTAAGAATTTGAATTTTTTTTTCATTCCAAATTTTGTTTTTAACTTCCTGTTCTCCTTACATCTTTTTTTTTTCGATGAACTGCCAATAAAGGACATTTTTAGACCAACTTTTTCAGCAACCTTCTTTTTAGCAACTTCTATCTTCCTATTTTTGTAATTGAGCAGATGTTTCATACCTTTTCCTCCAGCTCTTTTCTCCATTCTTGGATAACTTTTTCCAGGACACAGCTGAATAAAAGCTGTGAAAGTCCATCACCTTGTCTAACACCTGTCCCAATTTTAAATGCTTTTAACAATTCCTAAGAATTTAAATTCTGAGACTTTTGTTAGTGTCCTTTAGTGTTGTCCTATCTATTCCAACTTCTAATATTTAAAAAAATGATTCTCTATATACACAGTCATATGTTTTACTCTTTTTTTAAATCTACTGTAAAAAGATCTTTATGCAATTATTTACTTCAAACAAATAACAATGGGCATTCATGTTATGGAATAAAACAACACACACAAAACTTAATTTAAGAAAACTATAATATTAAAAATAAATTATTTTACCATGAGCTGATCAGAATTAAAAAATCCATCATTAACAACACTTCGAACCACATTCTTTCCCATCCCATCTTCTAATGATTGTACCACTTTAAGACGATGTTTTATACGCAGCCTTTCAATCTCACCAGCTGTCAATTTTCCATAATTGCTGTATGCATTATACAAAAGTTTCTGCACTGAAATACTCTGGAAAGTAGATTAATATAACATAAATGTAATGCAATACTACATAGCTATTCTAACAAACACTACATAGGAGGAATACTATAGGAATTCAATGCTATATAAAGATTTGTTATAGAGGAAACAAATGAACTTCTTTCTTTCTTTCTAGCTACTTCACACAGCAGATGTAATATCATTTTTTTTCGTTTGGAAATTATTTTTTACTGACTTTTCTCCTATAAATTTTAAATATTCATAAAAAAATTAAATTTCATTAGACAGTTACAAATACATTCAAAAAGGTAAGTATGCAAATGTGTTTATATGCGGCAACAACAAATTAGCATTTTTGAAAATTAAAGCTTATAAATTCCCTTTTCACATTTTTTGTTTCAGGTAAAATGTTTTGAATCTCAGTTTAGGAGAAAACTTTTCTAAAAAATAATGTAAAAATTTTACGATGATTAATAATATACATATATATATATATATATATATATATATATATATATATATGTATATATTATATGAGATATAAACCACCAAAACACAGTAATTACATAAGATAAACTTATATATTAATCTCCAATAGTTGATTTTCATAGTAACCCACATCTTCAGTTGGTATTGAATTCTGCAACTAAATTAAAATAATATATTCTTCTAATAATTTATCATTTTATTAAAATGTTCTATATTCTTTTAAAAAAATGCAATAATGACAATACAACAAAGGAAAATATTACTTTTAAAGATTAAATCATTCAGTACTGAACATCAAAATTTATATATACATTCATAATATAATTCAAAATTTTAAAACAGAAAACATTTTAGAATAAAATGACAAACTATTAAAATAATGTATTTTAATGGAGTTACAGAATTCAATACCAAATGAAGATATGGGAGCCAATGAAAATCACAGGAAATATTATATTAATATATCAATAAGTTAATCAATTATTTGAATTTTCAAAAAAGAAGTGGGTATGTGTGTATGTGTGGGCGTGCATGCACACACACACTCACGGATACTACGTAGCATTTATTATTAACTACGGCACTTTAGGGTAATTAGAAGAATAAAAACCTGTCAGTAACGTTGCTGATTTTTCCCTGACAAAATTGAATATTATTATTATCCTTGTGTACAATTACTCAATTGTAAAGCAGAAATAAAGTGGTACAAAAATTCAAATAGATGTAATTTCCTTAAAAACCATAAGACAAAAAAATTGTTAACTAAATTCTGGGATATCTTCTTAAAAATTAATTTTTAAGAAAATAATTCACCTTTTACCTTATCAGTTCTTGATGAGGTAGACTAATTTAAAGGAAAATAATAAAAGTTTTCATGTCAGTAGGAAAGAGTGAAAAGTAACTGATTGACAAGTCAAGACAATCAGAGAACTCCTATTTTTAGGGATGGTCTGTTACTCCCTAACCCTCTCATAAGAACTGAACATTTTTTCTGCTTAATAATGTCACAGTAAGAGAAAAATAATTAATATTTGTTGGTAAGCTAAAATAGTTTAAAATTAAAAAAATGATTGAAATTGAATTATCGAGTGGGCTTTTAAATTTTAAAAGCCCAAATATATTTTCAAAAATACATTTGATAACTTAATTTTATAAGTTAAAATCATGCAAGAGTTTTCTTGTAGTCTCACAATAATATAAACTACAGTACCCTCCCATCACCACATATCTTCCTACTCCATTTTCTATTTTTTCAAAACTTTGACTGAACTGATCTTCCAAATATAAAAAATATCAATTTTATCATTAAAAGTTAAACCATTAATATGATACAACCAATGTAGATCAATGCACAAATATACAAAAGATATAGGTGTGCACGAACATAAAGACTGTAGCAAATAATATTTTACCATTTTTGGATTAGGGAACCTTAAAGTAGAAATAAAGTAAAAAAGTTAAATCTTAAGTAATAAAGTTAAGTTAAGTCTTAATTTTAAATCTTTTATAATAATTTTAAATTTTTTATTTAATTTAATTTATTTAATAATATTTTTTTATTTATTTAATTTAATTTAATTTTATTTTCTTTTATTTAATTTTAAATCTTTTATTCTAAAAATATCTAATAACTATTTTTAATTTTACTACAATAAATTGTGCAAGCTTACTTTTTTAATAGGAAGACCATCTTTAATATAAGAAGTAGCCAAATCATCTTCATTGTAAACACCAGAAAGATAAGTAGCTAATTGTTGCATTGCTTCACCGTCATCTCTACAATTAAGAAGATCTGTTTCATTCTCTTCTAATATCATAAGTGCAACCTGTAAATAAATGATAATACAAAACAATAACATTATTACCACTAGATACAAACAATTAAGCACTTCTAGAAGAAAAATCAATTAATATAAAACAAAAATTATACATTGAAAAATATATAAAGAAGAGAAAATCAGGTAACGTAAATGAAATAATGAGAACTTTCTTGGGTGAATGAAAAACTAAAGCCATGCCATTAAAATAAGGATGGAAATCTACTGTCTGAACACGAAAATTGTGCCAAAGAAAAAGAAAGTATACATCAGAAGTGTACGAAGTACAAAAGCAGTTCAAAACACTTAGCACTATAAAAAGGTAATAAAGCAAAAGAAAATGCTAAGTCCTCCAGAGGGAAATTCAGTAAGAAGGTAAAAATCAAAGAGATGGAAAACTCCAGCAGGAACTAAAATATTTCTTATACAAATCTTGCTTCTTTAGTATATTAGGCAGGGGAAACATCAGAAGGTTCTAAGAAGTGTACGGTAGTTGTAATATTAAAGACAGTAGGCGCACACTAAGATGAACATAAAAACTACTTGCACACATGCTTAACTTTTCTATGAATTGTAGACCTCAACAACAATATAATAAAGAATACAAAAGTCTTAAGTAAATAAGGGTCCATTTAGCTTTAGAAAAAGATTTCACAAGAACCCAGACTAGCACTAACATGACTTACTTGGAAGATACTGAGGAAAAATAAAAATAGACAAAAAATATATATTTGATAGTGTTAAAAGGAACAAAATATTCCCATGTTGAGAAAGTTAGAAATTAAATGCAAAAACCAAAGAATCATCTGGAAACTGTACAGAAATAACGATTTTATGGTTGCTATGTAGCGTATATTAAGGCTAACTTGGGAAGTCATGGGAATTCTGATATATTCCCATGACTTTGTAATGATGATCACACCTTTACAAAGTGGGTAAATTCTTTTAAATTAAAGAATTCGCTTGTAATTGTAAACCAAGAGGGAGCGAAAGACAAGACATCAGAAATGGATGAAAATGTTCATGCTGCAATCTTGCAAAGCACAAACAGATCTGTTCCTCAACACCAAACAGCTTTGAAAGTATCCAATCTTTTGTTCAGGAGAATACTGCATCAGAATCATAAAAAAAAAAACAATTTGCTCTCTAAACATAGTACATTTCTATAATAAAAGCAAGAATAAAATAAGAAGTAATCAAAAAATTTCTAGCGTACATTAACTTCATAGGTTTTATTTTTTTAAATAAAAACACTATTTACGTAAAAATGTTCAAAAAGCACAACTAACCTGAAATATAACTTTAGCTCCATCATAAAAAAAGCAGTCTATAATATTTACAGCACTGGTATATGGCATTACACTGCAAACAAAATAAAATTTACTTTAAAAAATGTGAAAAAAAACACAATATTCAGATTTCAAAATCAAAAGTTATAAATGATTCTTTCTACTAATTTAAACAATAAATTAATAATTAATAGCAACATACAATCTAATCAACATGCTTACAGATAAATCCTCCAGAGGATGTCATAATGGTAGTAGATAAAGAATCCAGTACAGACTCAACTTACTTATAATTCTTTTGTAATTATAAAGTAATTCTTTTGTAAGTCTAAAGTAAGTCTTTACTTACAGTCTATTACAATTGATTCCTTGTACCACTATAAGTACCAGATTAACAAGAAAATACTTAGCTAACATACAAAAACAATATATATATATATATATATATATATATATATATAAAATACATGTTTATATCTTACTTTTTAATTTTTAAAACCTCCCTTTCTTCATGTGTCAGAATAACACAGAGCCCTTCTGAACCCACAGAATATCACACAGAATATGATGAATTTCTTCTAGACAAAATACAGACTCAACCCATTAAGAACATCTTTTCATGAATAACTAGCATGCCAGATTGCAGATAGTTGACTTAATTTTTATTCAAATCAATTTTATTGCATGAAACAAAAGTACATATACAAAACAATTTATGAAACATTAGATGAATGTTATACATGTAAATTATTTGCAAACTTATTTATCTGCAACAGACATGAGTCAATTAAATCATTTACTACCAATGAAAAATAACTGACTTCATTACACACTAGACAAAACTATCAGGTCACAATCACCTTTTTCAAAAATGATAAATACGGCATCTTAGCAAAAAAATGGAATTGTAAAGTTTTTCAAGAAGTACAAATACCTTAGCATTATCTCAACTTCTGATGGATCAGTGGATGCAATATTTTCACTAAACATTACACTGCACACAAAAAGGATGATTACCAAAAAGGTAATGGTCCTTTGTTCTTTTTAATAAAAGAAATATCTTCAGAAGCAAAAACTTGGTTGTTTGAAACATTCATATAATAATGTCCATTAGCCTGAAACTCATGATCTAAAATGAAACAAAGGATCAAATCTACACAAACGGTTTTTTGAAGGAGTATGTTGCCTTAAAATCACAGATTAACTTTGAGATAAAGTCTTTTGAAGTAGTCAGTACTGGATTGTACTTAAAAATCAAAAACAGCAATTATAGAAATTTTAGAGAGAATACCAAAGAATTAGGAATGCACTCCAAATTGAAGTAGAACATTTTGAAGATCTACAAGTGAAGGTTGATATATATATATTTAGGTATGGAAAGGAAAAGACTATCCGATGAAGGTATTTTCAAGAAATCTGTTGATTTGGAAAGGAGCGAATGATTTTAGGCTGTATGTTGCAAATAAAAAGACAATCTTTACGCTTTAATAACTATCACACTTTTTAGTATGTAGTAATTGGTAGCATTGATTCAAGAAGAGGAATATTTTCATATTAAACAAACCTTTTCTTTTTACTTTTATATAATTTTTTATTTAGGGTTTGGAATTTTTTTACTAATACATTTAAAAAGTCACTAAAACTGAAAAACTCACCAATTGAATGGTGCAATAAATAGAGTTCAGCTGTTGCTTTGATTAGCGATTTTAAAACAAAATAGAAGCAATCCTGTTTGTAGCACATGTTTAAAACCGCAGAAAGAAATTTAACTGTTCTGAAAACTCTACATTTCATAAAAGGGATTGTTGCAACAATTGTCACTTTATATAGCACTGAATAATGAATTATGTAAATTGTATGTCTATATATCTACAGCATGTCATTAACACCTGGTAATCGTGAAGAAAAATAATAATTAAATAATTTTTTTTAATATTAATGCAAAATTTACACACCTTAAAAATATAGTTAAGAACCATGACAGTGATATCATCTGTATCATACCAAGTGATTGTAAAAATGTATAAAGATTAGGTAAATGTTCTTTAACAAGATCATCAAGAACACCTTGATCAACAAGTGCACCAACAACTTTTGTATTATAATAATCAGGTAAAAGATTTTCACAAACACAGACCAACTGCCAAAAGGCTTCTTCTTCACCACAATATATTAACAACACAGATGCAACTATATTCATTGCCTGACAGTAACCTAAAATAAAAAAAATACAAATAGATATAAAAACATAATAGGTGGAGTTCATAAAAATCTAATACTTCAAATACCTAATCTACAATATAAAATCTTAAAGCACTTTTATGTTCTGGCTAATAAAACTTTTCCTGTAAACAAAACTCAATAAAATGTTACCAGTAGCATAAGCACATACTCTTCTGATGTATAAACAAATTTAAGACACAATTCCATCTCTTTTTTTTTGTCTTCAGTCATTTGACTGGTTTGATGCAGCTCTCCAAGATTCCCTATATAGTGCTGGTCGTTTCATTTCAGTATACTATTCCATCTCTAAATAACAAAAATTCACAAAACTTTTAGCTACTGTTTTAATAATGTTCAATCAATTTTTATTCAGTAGGTAACAGCACTAAACTACTTCTGATTACAATACTACCTTCCCGTTTTTGTTTTAATTAATCAAAATCTTACTACATATCACTGAATAAATGTGACAGACAAAAAAAATTTCATTCCAACTAATGAGAATTTCAATATTTTTATCTAAAAATTAATTATCATTTAGAACACTATTTTTAACATTTTATAGTGTAGATTTTAGAAATTTAATAATTAGATTTTTTTATACAATATGTTCTTCATTCTTAGAGGGATAGAAATAAAGACGTGGTAACAATGTATGAAATTTTGACAAATACAGTATCAACAATTTTGAAAAATTGTAATTTAATTATTAAAACCTTTGAAAGTGGTGGAGGAGATTAGAAACTATTTAAATCCTTCAAATTTGACAAGATTGATGATGCAGTACTGAAAAGTGTAAAAATGATACGAGAAGAATATGCCACTCATTAAGGATAAAGCAACTGAACATGCTGCAAATTTGGCAATTTCCAACTTCCAAGCCAGCTCTGGATGGCTCAATAAATTTGAAAAGCGACATGACATTCAAGAAAAGATAATATCGGGTTAAAGTAACTGTGTTTGGACAAGCAATGTTCTCAATGGTAAAACATTTCCGAAAACCATTTTTAAAAAAACATGAGCCCCAACAATATATTTAACAAGGATGAAACTAGTGTTTTTTCAAGTGTTTGCCCAATAAAATTCTTACTTTCAGAAACATTAAATGTTTTGGACGAATAAGTTTGGTGTAAAGAGGTTTGACTGTAATTGTATAAATAATGGAAATGGCATTATTTTGCACATGTAAATTTGAAAAATACTATTCAGAAAATTTACCATCTACTGTCTTATGGAAAATCAAAGTTGTCAGAACAGAGTTCAAATCATTACCATATCTCTTAGATTTGACTCTCAAGAGCTAAGCAACCCACAAATTCTAAGGTCATTTCCATTGTTACTGATTTCTGAGTTTTAGATTTCAAAATATTTTTTTCAAGATCAACTTTTAATTACTATTAATTAATAATAAATCTTTAAAAAATTTAATATTTCAATATGTTTGGTGTTTGAAATGAAATACATTCTCATCATGTAAAAGAAAATAGTAAATGATTGATTATATAGACAATTTTTTGTTTTACTGGATGAATTAATTCACAACAGAAGCTTGTACATGGGAATATGGAAATGTTTGACTGGGATTCGAACCCAGGACCTCCAGATGAAAGGCTGAGATGCTACCACTCTGCCAAGGAAATCGGAATATTATTAATATACTCCATGAAAAAGTATAGACTTCAAAATAATAGAAATCACAAAATAAATTTAATCAGAACATTCACAAAAATTCTTTTCACATACCCATTAATTAATTATTACAATGATGACCCCATTGAACATTATTTCACCATTTGTTTATGACAGTCTTAACATTTTTGACGATTTAATGTTTCAAAGTTATTCAGTATCAAAAATTAATCATCAAATGCAATATTTCTAAATGATCTTTGGTAAGAAGGTAAACTTTATCCCCCACTACCTGATGATTCCTTTAAAATTGAAATATCTCCTCAAAAAGTAGCAGCCTGCAACCACTAGACTGTAAAGTAAGGAAAAGGGCTGGCTGGATTTCCCAGAATTAACACTGGTGCTAATATGATGTTAACAGAAAATTCCAAGGAAAGCACAGAAAAAGGTTTTTCACCATCAGCATTCTATTCTTTGCAGCAGTGTAAAGACAAATTTCCAGCACCTCAAAACAGCACATTATTGACAAAGAGAAGCAACCCAACAGAAAATCCTGGCCCTCCAGGTTGAGGGATAGGTGTGGTGTCAACAGCTCCAGCCTATAAAAAAAACATTGATGTAAAGTCAAACAATAACCCTCGACTTTACTGGAAGCAAATTGTGAAGAAGGCCACGGTCCAAAACGTATTGTAGTGTCATGATGAGTAACTAAATATTTCCAAATGATGTCGTGGAAATGAAATTAAAAATGTAATTCACTAACAAGTATATATAAAAGCAATTGTGATATTATTGTAACAGACAGGCTTAATAACCAGTGATTTCATAAAATAAGAAATAAAAATTTTAATCTAAATCAATACTTACTAACATAACAGAATTATGGTGAAAGGATTACTTAAAAAAAAAATAAAATTAAAGAATGAATTATAACTTCCTTCAAAAACTGTTTCAAAAAAAAATCTAGAAAAAGGAAGTTCAATGATATTAAAATTCATGGTAAATCAATGAAATATTATGTAAATGAACCAATGTTGGATTTTTTAACAGTAATACAACCAACAATGCATTACATCACTTCTACTCACCTATCTGAGGGTTTCGAGCAGCATAAGCTGTTAACACTCGTCTTAAAGCACAAATACCAACATCTGACTGGAATGCAGGATGTTCTGGTAACGATCTATGTAAATCTCTTTCAATTTCATCATTTGCAGTGGAATGTTTACCAAGAGATTGATCAACCAGATCTCTATAAGCACCTGGATTTGATGCCATCTCATTCCATGCACCTGTTTAAAAAAATGTTTATGTTTAAAAACTGCAGAATACCTCCATTACACAAATTCTGAGTATAGAACTCAATATGAAAACTCCAAAATAATCAGAATATATCTTTTTTTTTTCAAAAATTATAAAGTAAATTGAAATGTCCCTGGCTAGTTGGATAATCTGGTTAAAGTATTACTCAAAAATAAAAATAACTGACTTTAAACAAAAATTTGCTTTGCATAATTTGCGTAATGAATAGTTATATAATCATAATTTGTGTTTATAATTATAAAACTGCCTGTAAGTAACATACAATCATTGTTTTTATCTACTTACTCATATTAACTTTCACCATTAATTAAATCATTGACTTAGTTGATTTGGTTATTTCAGTTCAAATAATAGGTTGAGTGTGTGTAAAATGATTCAATAACTAATAAAATTTGGTTTTTTAAGTTCAATTTGTAACTTTCCTGTGTAAATACAGCGCATAAAACTTACCAACAAAAAGGGGTACTTTACATCTAAACTCTGTTAGAGTTTAGAAATAGTGATATTCTTGATGCAATTAGTTCATGTGAAGAAGAGTAAAAGTGTTCATACAACTGAATAACATTTTCATTTCAAGCCTGTGTAGTAGTACATGAGTGATGTAAAACAGACAAGCCTACAGTGACAAGCCTGATGTGAAACAAAATATTTATTCATTTTAATGAAGGAAAAGGAAATCACTTCACTTTACACTTCTCTAACAAGTATGGAAAAAAATACTTATGAAAGTAATTTGTTTCAAATCAAATCTTCGACATCTGTTTAGTTGGAGTGTTATTGCAATTAATAATTTTATATCTATTTTGTTCACCTATTAACATGCTAATTAATTAAATCAAATCACCTGAACACGTCATTAATTACAATAAAATAGCTAACCATCCAACATTACCGATTTGTGAATAAAACTCTTGTGCTGAAGTAGACAATTTCACACGTACTGCATCATGTCAAGGAAAACAATAATAATATGTATTGTAACTGAAAATAATTAAAAAATGGAAATGTGATGACGAGGATCTAGTTATAGAAAAAATCTATTAATCTATGGTTCTTTACCATAATCTTAATATGTTATGGTCAAATAAAGTTTAAACTTTTTTACATTCTTTATTATTATCACTTGATTTTATCACAATACAATTAAGTGATTTTATCACTTAATTGTATCTGAAATTGTTTGTCAATCTAAAAAAATATATTTTATTAGCAAATACTATGTGCTATGTTATTGATGGTACATACGATTTGCTAATAAAATAAAAACATCTACCATACACACATCAATACTAAAAACCCAGTTTTTACTGTAAGAAAACCAACACCAAAATAAATACAGTTTTCAGTTAACAGTTCAGAATACAGGTTCAGTTTTGCTACATGTTTTTTTTTTTTCATCAGAGCCAATAAGAAACAGTGTACTCAAGATTGAATTGTACTCAATAAATTAAACAACGTGTATTTTCAGCAGCTGTATTGTTAACTTTCAAACATTCCTTAATTTTTATTCTACAAGTACTAACTTGCATTTGTTGTTAAAAAAAGAATACATTAAAATTTATTTATATAATAGAAATGTTTGTATTTTATATAGTAACAAAAGACAGGTGCAATTCATTCATTGAAACATCAAAGCTCAGAGAATAAATTTAAAAAAAACCATTATTCAGTAAATTTTTGTTTTCTGATATTTTTTTATTAGTTTTTATTCTAATGATATTTTAATTTATGGTATTTTTATTTTATACATTATATTTTTTTTAGGATATATTTCAGCCTTTTTTCTTTACTACAAAACTATTGACTCCTTTAATAAAACTACAACTTCTTGACTTAGTTAAAAGCTCATAACTAACAACAATTATTTTAAACACATTTAAAATAAAAATTTAAAGTTCAATTAAAGAAAATTAATAATCCAATTACAGAAAATATATAAACAAATCCACAATCCACAATAATTTACACTTTTATTATTTAACAAGACATATTAAAACGATTATATTTTTATTTTAAACTTTTGAAATATCACTGCAGTATAATTATTTTGTATAACACATTTCATCCCAGATATCTGTTTTTAATATTTCACTTAATATAACTATTATACATCAGTTATTATTAAACCAATAAAACATATAAAAAATTAATTAACATAATTATTAATAAAATATAATAAATAAAATTAATAATCTATTTATAAAAACTAATAATTCAAATATTTTTATATTCAGTTACTGTATCTCATTTAGTAATAACAACACAATAATGAAACTTGGGCATATTTTTCTTGAAGTGTGATGTAAAATATTAATGATAGAAATCATGAAAGGGATAATCTATAAGAGAACTCAAGGTAAACAAAATGATTGCAATCAGATTCTAAACTGCAGGAAAGTACGGGAATAAATGCTCTGACAACTCTAAGTGACGACAAAAAAACCAGTTTCATGCCATCTATTACAGTACATGCCACCTCCAGAACTATAAGCTTTGAAATATATAGCAGTGACTTTTTATGTACAATACTCTGCAGTTATTTCTTTATTTAAAAATCGAAGTTTAAGACGAAATCTTAAAAACTCAACAAGATTGCTTGGTTCATAACATTTTCCAATTAACTTAGATTAATGACGATATTATATCTAAGTAATAAAGAACAGAAAAAATATAACAACCATTTGTATTTTTCTTATATATTTTAGGTTGCTGAGCTTAGTCCATATGTATGATTCTTTTTTTGTATTTTTAATTTATTTCATTCACTTACTTTTATTAATTTTTTTATTATTATTGTAAATCACTAAAACATTCAGTAAAAAAAAACTTTTCTTCAAAAATAAACATAAATTTCCTTCAAGCATGCATAAAATTAAACCTTTTTTAGCATTGCAATTTAACCCACACAAGTTACGTTGTAGTAAGCAAGGCCTGTTATTACATGTAACAGTTCCTATTTTCCACATTAAATATTATAACTATAAAAAAAAAACAAAAAACAATAATTTCATATTTGATTACATGCTTCTGCCTCTATTATAAAATATTCTAAATAACATTTTTACAAAGCTAACTGAGTATAAAAATGCTTTAAATAAAACAATCCTATTATTATTTCACGTTGTAGCATGCCTAGTTCAAATGTTATTCTCACCGCTTTCATACATTAAAGTGCATAACTGTGGCTAGTCAAAGGTAATCTTATACCATGAAAGGTAAAAAAAGATTGAATTACTTAAACTAAGCTAAGATAAATCTTCAATAAACTTTGTAATTTAATTAGATTAAAAGAAATATTATATTTTTAAAAAAAATCTGATTTCATTTTTCTGCACTGAAAGTAATCAAAAAAATAGTTAATAAATCAAACTAGAAATACCTTTAAATACTAGAAATTTAAAGAATTTTTAAAAATATTTAACATACTATAGATTCTGAAAATAATCTTACCTACATTTCAAATTTTTCATGACAAAAATATAAATTTATTGTCATCAGTAGAAAATAAATAAAATTAAAAAAAAAATCTATTTCATAGAAATTTAATATTATAAATTAAACGTACCAGAGAAATTCATCCAGACTTCTCTCCTTAATGTATCTGGTATACCTTGTAATACTAGCTTGGCTATTTCTGTAGTACGATACATCGATATACCGCTGCCATAATCAGCAAAATGCATTTCCCATTGTTTTGCTTTAACCTCTTGCCTAGCTCTATTCACCATGTCCAATTGATAGATCATTCCTAGTGGTGTCTGGAATTTCCATGTCCTAGTTTTATTCTCTCCTTAAAGTAATAATAAAAATTAAATAATTTTAAATGCAATGAATGATTTAATTACCAACTGTACTTAATGTTTAAAAAACCCAGTTTAAAATCATAACATTAGTAAAATAAATAAATTTCCATCAGTAGACAAAATCTGCACCCCAACTGTAATACAATTTTCCCAACAAATTTTAATACAAAAATTAAGGAAAATTTTCTTTTTTCTAGGGTGCAAAACGAAGTGTTGTCATTAGCGCCTAAACACAATATTTATATAATAAAATATTTAATTTAAAAGATTAACCTAAAAATTATACAAACATAATACATATATACAGTATAGATAGAATATGCCTATGTCGTATGCTAAAACAAATTAAAATCAAAATTAAGTACAGTGGTTAAAATTTGATTTAAAAGAACAAAAATACTATCCAGTATATACCAAATGCATAAATAAGCAAAAAAACTATGAATCAAATTTCTGAATATAGATGTAAGGCCCTAAGATATCATAAAACAATTACATAATCATATTGTTTCCTAAAATATTTTTGTTGTTAGCCCCAAATTTAAATTTCTGACGCAATACCGGATAAGATACAGGACGTTTCATAATGTTCTTAGGAGTTACAAAAATTCAGTACAAAAAAAGTATTTCACTTACCTAAATGAAAGTTGTACAAGGTGATGCAGGGACTCAAACAGTCTTTGTTAAAATCTTTAAATATTCAATATGTGCTCCTCTGGTGACAAGGCACACATCAACACGAAAGTCTAGCTCTTGCCAACCAAACTCATTCTAACATGTCATTTTCTATAAAGTTGATTGCATTGATTATGCGATCCTTTAGCTCAGCAATATCATGCGGCATTGGTGGGATAAACACCTTATCTTTCACGTAACCCCAGATAAAGAAATCACATGGCGTGAGGTCTGGTGATCTTTGTGGCCACAGCATAATGTGTTGGTCTTCTTCAGACGCTTGTCCTATCCAGCGCTGAGGTAATGTTGTGTTAAAGTACTGTCAAATCTTGTTATGAAAATGGGCAGGACAACCATCTTGCTGGAAAATGAAGTCGTTGAGTAGCTGAGGCATAAGCCATAATTGTAACATATCCAGGTATATCATGCCGGTTACTGTTATTTCCATAAAAAAGAACAGCCCATACACTGCCTCACGAGAGATCGCACAAAAAAACGTTTACTTTTGGAGAATCCTGAATGTGTTCCACATAAGTGTGTGGGTTTTCAGTTCCCCAAACTCGCACGTTATGAGGGTTGACTTTGCCGCTAATATGCCGTTCATCGCTGAAAATTATCTTGTTTAGAAAACCTTATCTAACAACATCTTTTTCTGTAACTGTAAACAAAAATTGAGCCTACGTGTTTTATCTCCATCATAAAGACGCTGGATTAATTGAAGATGGTATGGTTTGCATAATAAATGTTTATGTTGAACTCTCCACACTGTTGTTTTTGGAATTCCTAATTCTCTGCCTGCAGCCGCAGTCGATTTTGACGGGCTGCGAATGAAACTTGCACACACATGTTCAACATTGACTTCTGAGGTTGACGGACGACCAGTTGATTTTCGCTTGCACAAGCAACCAGTTTCATTGAATTGTTTATACCATGCACAAATTGAATTGTCACTTGGTGGCTCCTTATGAAATTTCAACCGAAACGCACATTGCACAGAAATTACTGACTTTGACAAGTGAAATTCAAACACACAAAATAACTTCTCGCTTCCCGTGGCAGCCATTTTCTCTGCTGTCAACGCCAAGCGAGCAAATGGCTTACTAACTGCCTAGTATATGTGGAAAAAACTATTTGAAGTACTCTTTCGTACAGTACTTGTTTTATTCGTATGAGTGAAATAGTTTTTTGTTAATGAATTTTCGAAACTCCGAAGAGCATTATGAAATGCCCTGTGTACAGTCCACTAGTATGTTGTGCACAGTCAGTAGGCAGTCACAGCAGACACAAATGGGTACATCAGTCTGAGTCATCAGATATCCATGAGTGAACCTAGTCTGCCCTATTCACAAACAAGAAAAAATAACCTCATCACATTAGTTATTAATACATGAGGAGCTTCAGGGTGACACAGTGTCCTTAACTGGACAAAGTTTATTACTGATGGTAGCATTCCATTCACTCTGCCACTCATCATGAACCACACTCTTCAGAAAACAGACAAGATCATTCGAAACAACGCAATTAGTGAAAGAAGGCTGCAAACAAGCCTCTTTTGCTGCACGATCTGCACACACTCATTGCCTGAAATTCCAATATGGTTGGGGGTTCAACAGAAGCTCATAGCTGTATTGCATTTAGTCATTTCGGAAATTATAAGCTGTAGATCACAGACAACAGCCTGTCTAGAATAAATATCACTAATGGCTTGCAGGTGGAATCTGAACAGACAAGTACGTGTCAGAATGTTGGACTTAGTATATTTAAGGCCTTGCTATTGCAAACAGCTCTGTGAAGAAAACACTGGTGATACTGGGAAAGCCAAACATGTATGTCCTATTGCCAACCACAAAAGTACAATCAACAGAATTGTCGTGTCTAGAGCCGTCTGTATAAACTATAATATGTTGATTCACGCTATTTACAATATCAAAGAATTTGTTTCGTAAGATAACCAGATTCATGTTCTTTTTTGATATTGACAAAAACTAAAGCAGTAATTCATGAGAGAAGGCTGCCAAAGGGGGAGAAGATACTGGAGGTAATTATATATTTAGAGCTAAGAATAGGTACTGAGCTCTGACACCTTTCATGATCCTGATGTCAATTAAGATACAGGTTGCAGAACACCATATCAAAGGTAGGATAGTTTGGTTATGTTTTAATGCAAGCTACATAGGAATTAATCATTTGGTTTTGTCTATTCGAAAGAGATGGCTCAACACTGTCCACTAGTAGACTTACCACAGGGCTTGAACAAAACGCACCTGTAGCCAGATGGAGATACAGGGACACCCACCCGGGGTAAACCTAATCCTGCAGTAGAGGCATTCCATAAAGCGATGGATAGACCTGGCAGTTCTGCCCAGCTGGCCCAGGCAGTCCAGGGCAACTTGGACTACCTAATTCAGTTTCTTGTTCTCGCCGGCAGCATTGGTTCAGGTGTGAGGAAGACAATTCTTCTTCGTTTGATAAAACTTCAGAAAGGCTTTTTTGCTGTGGCAGAAGGCTATGAGAAAATTTGGCCTCCAAGACCAAGGAGGTCAAGGTAGTTCAAAAACAGGCTCCAGGAATTTTCTGCTGACAAGAAGCTTGAGGTCAAGGTTGACCTCAAGCACGGTCGTAGGCCCTGTGTCATAGTTCATGACATAGACCGTAGCCTCTCTGATGACGAGGTTCTAACCCTCATGAGGGAACAGAATGCAGACTTGGACGAGGCTACCTTCAGGAAAGAATGGAGGCTTATCTTCAAAACAGGGAAGCGTGATGCCCCATGGTATCACGGAGTATTTGAGTTAGGCAATGGTCTCTTCCAGAAGTTCTTGTCAAAGGGTACAATCTTTCTGGAATTCACATCTTGCTGCATCAAGGAGTACCTTGATGTGCAGCGGTGCTTCAAATGTTGTCGCTTTCGCCATAGGGCCAAATTCTGCAAGTATGCAGAATTTTCCAAGTCTGCGTGCATTATGGTGAAGAGGGCCACAAATGTGACGACTGTCCACAGAAAAAAGAGGCTCTGACATTGCCAACTGTAAAAGGTTGCACAAGAGTCATAGGCACTCTGTGAATAGTAAGGTGTGGATGTTACAAGAGAACAGTTGAGATTTACTTCAACTCTCCCAATGGTTAGGTTCAATCAGCTAAATGCCCAGGGTGCCTATGTGGTTCAAGTTGAGTTAGGTGAAGTTGTCGAAAAACGGAGCCTCGATGTTGTTCTTCT
Organism: Lycorma delicatula; assembly: GCF_047948215.1. Classification (NCBI taxonomy): domain Eukaryota; kingdom Metazoa; phylum Arthropoda; class Insecta; order Hemiptera; family Fulgoridae; genus Lycorma; species Lycorma delicatula. The sequence goes on from NC_134458.1 coordinate 153,631,452, forward strand.
ACAACAACTATACATGGTCAAGGGTGATCTGCCAAGATTCCCCAAATGGAAAAAGTTTTTCGTTGGAGACAGTAAGTTCGTCGTACTGTGCAGAAAGTCTTTAGACAGTGTCTTCATATGGCAGGCCTCTGACACACATCATGTCATTGTCAAGCCTGCCATGAATGGTTTGGACCTCATTGTTGTTAGCTCATACTTTCAGTAGAGGGATCCCACTTAACAGCATTTGGAAAATGGGATAGAATTGTTAGGCTAGTAGAGAGTCGTCCTATTCTTATAGTTGTTGATACAAATCCCAAATCGCCTCTTTGGCACAGAGTCGTCCTATTCTTATAATTGTTGATGCAAATGCCAAATCACCTCTTTGGCACAGTGGGATCATGGATGATGGTGGCGAATTGATTGAAGGCTTCATTGCGCAGCACCATTTTGATGTTTTTAATGTAGCTAGCGAATCGTCTACTTTTGCTGGTGCAGTTGGGTTGCGGAAAGCTTCCATGGTACCAACATTGATGTTACCATTGGTAAGGATATCCCACGTAGAATTCTGAAATGATCAGTAGTTACTGATTGCACGAGTGATCAACTAATTGTTTTTGAGTTGGTAGGCGGGCTGCGTGATGCATATAGGGGGGACATCCCTGTTCAGCAGGGGTACTTCCTGCACAGGCAGGCGGATTGGCTAAGGTTTTCAAATATTCTTGTGGCCAGACTTTGAGTTTTTACTCAAGTCTAGACGAGTTGCCATTAGATGACCTGGCAGAGAATTTTTCTTCTGCAGTAGTTGAAGCTGTTGAACAGTCGATTCCCAGAGGCACAGGTCAAGAGAAAGAGCTGGATGGTGGACTCGGGACTTGACCGCGCTGAAGAGGACTGTGAGCCGGCTCAGGATAGCCACACAGTGTGAGGATGATCCTCATCAGCATGTAGTTTTGCTTGCAGACTATCACTGGAAAAGGAATTAGTATTTTCATAAGGTCAGGTCTTCTAAGCGTGTTTCCTGGCACTCTTTTGTACAAAAGCAAGGAAATAAAGACCCATGGGGTGTCATCTATAGAGTACTCGGTCATAAGAAGAAAAAAGACATTCTTCTGTCGGCTCTCTTGACCAGGATGGAGTTGTCATAGACAAAGATTGTTTCCTCTTCTGATGAACAATCTGCTTCCAGATGATATTGAGATTAGCGAAACCTCTTATCATTGACGTGTTCGCACTAAGTCATAGATTTCTGCTCTGAGAATTTGTCTTCCGAGATTACTGAGGCGGAAGTCTGCCAAGTAATCTGTAGCCTGACTAGGAATAAAGCCCCCGGATATGATGGTACCACAGTAGAGCTCCTTATTCGCATGTTGCCAGTAATTCTTGGTCCCTAGACTAGGGTTTTTAATAGAATGCTTTTTGCTGGACATTTCCCAGTGTGTTAGAAACGTGGTAAGTTGAAACTGCTCTTCAAAGGTGACGACAAGGAACTCACTGTAAGTTCTTCTTACCGCTCTCTGACGCTCTTGCCTGTAGTAGGTAAGGGTTTCGAAAAGGTCTTGTATCTCCGCATTAATAGTAGGTTGACTTCTAACCACATGCTGATGGATGACCAGTATGGTTTTCACCCTGGCAAAGGCACAGAGGAGCAATTCTTAGGGTAATGGATCTGGCTTCATCCAGCAAATGTAAGTATGTAATCGGCATCTTTTTGAACATATCCGAGACCTTCAATAACTTGTGGTGGCCCTCTGCCTTGTTTCAACTTCAGCAGCGTGGATGCATGCTAAATGAGATTAGGACTCTCTTGAGCTATTTCAGCAACAGAACTGTCATCCTTTGCGACGGCAGCTTGGAAATAGGAAAGACCCTATCAAAAGGTTGTCCACAGGGCAGTGTTTTAGGTCCACTCATCTGGGTCATTGAATTCGACTCTTTCATGCAGTTGCAGATGCCCAGTGGCTGCCGCATTGTGGTTTATGCTGATGAGGGTTGATGGTCAAGGGCAACTTGCGTGCCAAGATAGAGCTCAGAGCGACACAGGCATGCAAGGTTTTCAGGTTGTGGAGTCTTCAGCATAAGATGGTTTTCGGTGCAGAGAAATCCACTATGATGCTTTTTAAAGGACATCTAGCTGCAACTCGCCACCCACATGTCTAGTAGTTCGTTTGCAACATTTTCTTCCTTTTTATTCTTTCTTTGGTTTTTCATCTTCTTCCTCTTTACATTTATCACCTTCTCTTAACTTTTTTATTCTTCCCTTGTTCTTAACATTTTCTTCCTCTTTATCTTCTTGTCGTTTATTTGAGGTTTATTTCTTAATGTTATCTTTCTTTTTCCTGTACGATTGTTTCTTTTTCACTTTTGATTATTCACTAAAAAATCCAATAATAAAACTGAATATTTCACACTGAGATCGAAATTAACATTTTTAACCAGTATACAGGAGTTCACTAAACAGAATGGTTTGATTATTATTAACTTTTATTTATATGACACACCAAAAATCTGAAACTTTCATTTATCAGCAACTCACGAAGACACAAATAATACTGATCTAGTAATACAAGTAATAAAGGGGCTATTACTCCATCCTAATATTTCATGTAAGATTGTTGAATTAATAACTGTATAAATATTAAATGTTAATAGAAACTAATATTTCGGCAATTGTCCACTTTGTTACAGAATTGGAGGATCGTATCACACTTTCAAATGAAATAAGTTTAAATGAAGTGGAGCAAAAAATGTGTATATCTAATTTAATAGGCGTACAAGGAAGTCATGTAGTGTCCAAATCAATTTTTAATTTCAAAATTATAAAACAATAACATTTTCAACAAATTCAAAATTCACAAATTACAAATACAATTTATTTTAATATATTTATAGAATTAAATATCAACTGAAAATTCAGGAACATGACAAAATCGATTCTTGGAATTAATATGGCAAGTTTAACTTACCCATTTACTATGTAATGGTGATTAAAATTTCATTTAATATTGGTTTAATATTGGATTTTATTAGTAAAGTGATCTGTGTGTTTGTATATATATATATAATGTAGCATCTTAATGCTGTAAAATTTATTTTATATTTATTGGTGTTTCTTTTAAACAGCTTCAATTTCAATCAATTTTAGTAATTCAGTAGCTTATCTTTTATTCTTTCTTTCTTTCTAAGGCAATTATATCAGGCACTGCTCTAGCTTCAACCATGCTAACAACTTCAAGTAATAAAATAGACTAAACATTTCTTTATTTGGTGTCAAGATTGGTGCTGATTCTTTAAACAAATTAAGTCTTTATGCACTTGCAATTATAATTATTTTTATTATTCATCGTAAATATATATATATATATATATATATATATATATATATATATATATATATATACACACACACACACACACACCTGGAATTTTTTTTTCATTTTTCTTTTATAACATATTTTTCAGAAAAAATTACAAAAATATTTACTAAAAAATAATTAAATGAATACCTTTTAAGTTGTCTTCAGAAGTTTTGTCATCTGAATTCCTGAAATAAGCAAATAGAATATTACAATTATTTTATACAATTGAAAAAGTCTTTGATTTTTTCATAAATATATTTATAACTTCATTATTCATTTATGACATGTTAAAAATAAGAAATAACTTAATAATTAAAATAAAACATTTTAAAAGTACTCCTTTGATTAAGACAACTAGAATTTCCTAATTAAATATTTAATATATATACCATAATTATGAAAATGTAGCATCAATGCTGTAAAATTTATTTTATATTTATTGGTGTTTCTTTTAAACAGCTTCAATTTCAATCAATTTTAGTAATTCAGTAGCTTATCTTTTATTTTTTATTCTTTCTTCCTTTCTAAGGCAATTATATCAGGCACTACTCTAGCTTCATCCATGCTAACAACTTCAAGTAATAAAATAGACTAACCATTTCTTTATTGGTGTCAAGATCGGTGCTGATTCTTTAAACAAATTAAGTCTTTATGTACTTGCAATTATAATTATTTTTATTATGAATTGTAAATATCATTCATATATATAAAACATTGTTAATCTTGTGAATCTTTATGTAAATTTATTATATTAATATATGTAATATCATGTAATGAGTGAAAGAAGACTTTTTGAGTTCTTGGAGACTTGTAGTAACTTGTGCAGAGCCTGCACAGTGTACGCAGTGCCTATACAGTGCCTATACAGTGTACAAGTGCAGTGCCTATACAGTGTACGTAGCCGCTGAATCATCAGGAGCCGAGTGCATCTGAAAGGAGCTGTGTGAACTGTACAGAGGTACTGCATCGTCAGAAGCAGAGTGCATCTGAAAGGAGCCAAGTGAAATGTAAACAGCTAAGTGATGTAAAACACATTGTTAGGGATGTAGGATGTAGGGAGTATACCAAAATGAAACGACTAGCACTAGATGGGGAATCTTGGAGAGCTGCATCAAACCAGTCAAATGACTGAAGACAAAAAAAAAACAAGTGATGCTGACAGGAGCCAAGTGCATCCAAAAGGAACTGTGTGAACTGTACAGAGTTTCTGAATCATCAAAAGTCCTATTTTAAATGAAAATTAGTGTTTCTCATTAATAGTGAATTTTAAAAATCTGAGTGACAATCTTTAGTGAATTTTTTATGAAATCTGAGTCTATACAACCTGCCTGCCAAAAATCATATGATATATGAATTAGATTATTATAAATAATAACATGAGTCATATGATTTTTGCAATTACAGATAAGTTACATAAAGGTACAATTTATAATGAAGTATTTTATGTGAATGAATAACAAGTTTAGTTGTATATATGGACAATAACATGATTAACATATTGTTAAAATAATAATACAATTGAGTAATTTGCATTTTACATAATCATAATTAAACTAATGCAAATATGTACTTAAAACAATATTTATAAGTGTTCACGGACATTTTACAAAAATACTTTCAAATGAAATTAAAGAAAACAAGTGCATGAAATATTACACAAAAATAATATATTATTTGAATTAATCATTTGAGATTGGCAACAAGGATAATTTATGAATAGTCTTCTTAAAGGACCATTAACTGAAAAAACTTGAGTGGGAATGCCCCTATGGGATATTAATCTTTTAAGTGCTGCTATAAAAGACTATGAAGTGAGATCAGAAACTAATTATAAATGAATAGCCTTAATGATGAGACATAAAAAAAGTGCTATACAAGATTTGCTTAATGTTTTAGACTTCTGCCCACCACGACGAATTATAATTGGACAGCCATAGTCTACTGCGCCAGTAGAAAATGATTGGGAAGGAATTACTCTGGAGGGTGGTAGTTGAACAAGCTGTTATACTTGTTATGTTTTTGAATCTAAAAAGGTTTTTGCAATATATTGAAAGCATGTCACATTTACAAATGATAGAGGAAATAACTCTCTCACCATTTATTATCTAATATTTTTGTTGTAACGTATGATGAATAAGTTGAACACCAGCATGCAAGAGTCGCAAGTGTTCAGCATTAATTCATTCATTCAGTTTCATGATGTTAGCATTACGTTGTAAAACAATAGGATCTTTCAGTTGGTAATGTAACAGTGTTGCAGTCTGCCACCTACGCAAAGTAAGCCTGAATTATCCAGTAATGGATCAAGTGAAATAAGTTTGCTTTGTTTAGAAATAGTTTGATTGTTTTTAAGATTATTTAATTTGTCACTAAAATGCATGTGATGCGATTGTTGAATAAAAAAGGTAAGAGTTTTGTTTAATTTCTCAGTAGTTAAAGGACCAGAAAATCATTCTGAATGTCTTGATTTGGCATTATGAATAAATCTGAAACAAAAACTAAAAGTACGAATTTGAGTAGGTAGTGATGAAAATCATTCTGTGTAATCAAATACAACAGTAGATACAAATGATGTTACAATATGTTTGTATTTTTCTATTAGACATTAAGCACTTATGTTACAGTTATTAAAGGTAATATTAATATCTTTCAGCCAATGAGCAGAAGTTTGTGAAAGCCACAAACCATGCCACCAAAGTGACATGTCAATTAATTTACTTTGTGAACAACCTCTAGACAGTACAACTGCTGGATTATCAGAAGATTTGACGTAATACCAATTAGCATTTGTGGTAATTTGTTAAATCTCAGAAATTCTATTGCTGATGAATATTTCCCAATTACATTGTTGTCCACGAATCCAATGTAGCACTATTGTAAAATCTGTGTATAAACGGATTTCATCAAACTGTATGTTTAAGGCATTAATTACCTCTAATAATAAACAAATAAGTAGTAAGCCACCACACAAAGTTTTGGAAGTGTAATTTGTTTTAAGAGTGCCAATTTTGATTTAGAACAAAGTAAATTAGAAGAAATTGCATGATTAGTTCTTATTTAAAATGAAAGTTGTTATGAAAATTACAATTATAAGTTATGTAAATGCAACAATCATAGCCCTTTATGGACACCCCCGAGGAATTCATGGCCATCCTACAGGGGGAATGTGTGAAGCAGCGGCCACAGCCTGGAAGACGCGTAAAGAATGTTTACTGGTGGAACAGGGACATTGCGAGACTACGTGGTGAAACCAAAACAGCAAGGCGGAGGATGCAGCGCGCACGACGGAGGGACTCTGAGCGCCTACAGGAGGAAACGGAGGTGTTCCACGCGGCACGAAGAAGCCTTGGTAGAGCTATTAAGGCTGCCAAACAAGAGGCGTGGCAACACCTCGTGGAAGACCTGGAGCAAGATCCGTGGGGCAGGGCCTACCAGATCGTCACCAAGAAGTTTGGTAGGCGCCTGACCCCATTGACAAGGGAACAGTCTCTCACAGCGATAACGGAGCTCTTCCACGTCGAAGAGGAGGAATGGGAACCGATAGCTGGTGATCAACAAAGGCGCTTCACTGTAGAAGAACTACAGTGGGCGTCCAAGAAGATGAGCCTGCGGAAGAGCCCGGGCCCAGATAACATCCCTGGGTCCATCGTGAAGGTGTTGGTGGATAGGCACCCGTGGACGGTGTTAGACATGTTCAGTGGGGCATTGTCCACGGGGAGTTTTCCCGGCTGTTGGAAGGAGGCCAGGTTGGTCCTCCTCCCGAAACCGGGAGCCGAAGAAACCAGGAAATACCGGCCGATCTGCCTCATCAACACGATGGGAAAGCTGTATGAGAGACTGATCGCTGAAAGACTGCGGTCGGAGATTGAGGCGGGCGGAGGTCTTTCCCCAGACCAGTACGGCTTCGTTCGGGGAAGATCGACCGTCGACGCCGTCCGACGGGTGCTAGAGTGGGCCAGAGTTCAGTCGGCAGGCACGTGGCGACGAAGGAAAATCCCATTGATCATTTTCCTAGACATCAGGAATGCATTTAACAGCGTGCCATGGGGAGTGATCATGGGAATACTCCGGGAGAGAGGGATCAGCGGCTACTTGCTCGCCGTAATAAATGACTATCTGCATGAGAGATCTCTGCGGGTACGCACAGAGGAAGGAGAAGATGACTTCAACATGTTTGGAGGCGTTCCGCAGGGGTCGGTGCTTGGGCCTCTTCTCTGGAACATCGCGTACGACGGCCTTCTGCGGGAAGAACTCCCGGAAGGATGCCAGTCGGTCGCGTACGCAGATGACCTCGCGCTGATGGTGTCGGGACGGACGGAGGAGGAGGTAGAAGATAAGGCAAACTTGGCGGTGGCAGTCGTCAGCAGATGGCTGGGGGAGAGAGGACTACGACTGGCACCGCACAAGACGGCAGCTGTCCCGATCACCGGCAGAAGAAGACTGAGAGGAATGTCCTTCATGGTAGACGACGTACGGGTCCACACGTCCGGTTGCGCTAAGTACCTGGGCGTGTGGATTGACAAGAATGGGCTGTCTAACACCCACCTCAGAGAGGTCACTAAGAGGGCCGAGAAGATACAAGACGCTCTACAAAAACTAATGGGCAACAAGAGCGGACCACGGGCGAGCAAGCGACGGCTGATCCTTTCAGTGGTTTCCTCCGTTTTGCTGTACGCGGTCCCGGCCTGGAAGGACGCACTTTCGAGAAAGAAGAACGTACGGATGCTAGCCTCCCTTACCAGAAGAGCGGCGATTCGCATAACATCGGCGTACCGCACCGTATCTGGATGCGCAGTGGCAGTCATCGCAGGGGTGCCTCCCATCGAGCTGCGGGCCACGCAGCTGGTCTCCACATACGAAGGAACGCCGAAGGCGGAAGCCGGGAGGCAGCTGATGGTCAACTGGCAGGAGATGTGGAGAACGGCTACGGCTGGGGCATGGACCAGGAGACTGATCCCGGACTTGGGACCGTGGGTCACGCGGAGGCATGGGGAGGTAGATTACTTCCTCACGCAGTTCCTGTCTGGACACGGGGAGTTCGAGGTCTACCTACATCGGTTCAAGAGAAGACGGACACCGAGGTGCTTCTACTGCGGTCAGGATGACACGCCGGAGCACACCTTTTACGAGTGCGAAAGGTGGGCTGTGGTCCGGCAGAGGCATGGCACAGATGGCCTCACTCCAGAAACAACTGTAGCTCACATGCTGAAAGGGAAGAGAGAATGGGATGCGGTACAGAGCATGGTGGCTAGCATCCTGAAGACGAAGGAGGTACATGGAAGAGAGTGGGGAGAAGACTTCTAGGCGCGGGTAAGCAGCAATGTCCCTAGCAAGTATACTGTGTGTTTCTTCTACTATATATATTATTTTTGTGTTGTATGGTATTGTGAATTCATTGTCTCCATTGTCACTGTGGTTGGTACTCTACGGCCGGCTCGAGATGACAAGCACGATCGCTTCGACCGTGTGCAGGAGGGCCACGGCTAGAGGTGACATCGCCGAAGAGACAACATGAAGTGGGTTTCATTTATTATGTATTTTCCTTGTATTGTATGATTGTGGTATTATTTTATTTTATTGATTGTGTTCCTTCTAACGGTTACGAGGGCACTCACAGCGAACGTGCCCGCGGATTGCGGAAGGAGGAATAAGTTCAGACGCCAACGTGATGGGCTGCAACTGAAGGGAGGAAAAATAAATAAATAAATAAAATACAGGGGGCGAATCGTGGTCGCCGTGCAGGGCCAGGGAGGCAGCCTGGATGCAGAGGACGCTTTGGCTCCTTCATATGCAAGAATGAAGGTCAGTTGGGGTGCTCCGATGATGCATTTGGGACCCTCAGGTGTGAGAGGGGGACGCGGCGGTTTGCCGGCTTCGCGCAATGCGTAGCCGGCAACCTAGTGTAGGGACGGGAAGGGTAGCCTCTAAGTGGAGGGATGTAGTGGTTGTCCAGAAGGGAGGGCTGCTGCATCCTGATGAAACTGAGAGGACCCCGATGGGACGCCAAAGAAAAGGCAAGACAGGGGGGCAGTCGACTGCCACGACACTCCGACATTCCTGCGCATAGCCTAACGGCGGAGGCCGGGGATGTTGGGGGTGTTTAAGAAAAAAAAAAAAAAAAAAAAAAAAAAAAAAAAAGCCCTTTATGGAGGCATCGGAGAATCCATGTATTTGAATAGAATTAATTATACTATCAATATTGGGTTTGATGGAACAATTTATTTTAATAGATTCAATCAAATGCAACTGGGTGTATAAATTGAGCCATTGTGTTAATAACGTGTTGGGTAATGTTTCATCCCAATTAATTTTAAGTTGCCACAATGATTGCATAAAATGTTTATGTGAGAAAACAATAGGACCAATCCTAAAGGATCAAATACACCTGTTATGGTGGACAGAATATTTCTTTTAGTGTGTTTTTTAGAATCATTAGCATGAGTAGTTAGAAAAGTAGCTTATCTGAAGAATTATTTCATAGAACTCCTAAAGTAAGTTCTGTTTTTTATTTAAAGGAATGGAAGTATTGTGTTCAGAAGTAGAAATGATGCTATTATTGGAAAACCAATTATGGAGTGGAAAACTATATTGTTGTAATAATTTAGAAATATCAATTTTTAATTGAACAACTTCTTCAAAGTTGTCTGAACCCGTTATGAGATTATCAACATAAAAATCATTTTGAATGGACTTGCATGCAAGTGGAAATTCATTTTCATTTGCAATTTGAATTAAACATTGTGTGGCCAAATATGGTGACAACTGGTCCCATACATTACCGTATGTAATGTGTAGTGTTTTATCTCCTGATCTGGAGAATCATTCCAAAGTATACATTGTAAATTGGAATCACAAGATGTAACTGATACTTGACAATACGTTTTAGCTATGTCAGAAGTAATGACGTAATTATGGATTCTGAATCTATGCAATATGGAAAATAGACCTGGTTTGACTACAGGTCCGACTAATAAAGTATCATTAAGGGACAGGCCATTATTGATTTTAGTTGAACAATCAAAGACAACTCAAATTTTAGTAGTTAAGACTAGAAGGCTTGAATACTGGATGGTGGGGTAAATAGCACACATTCAATTTGTTAATTAACAAATCACTGTAATTGAATAATGGCATGTGACCTAATTCTAAATATTCCTGAATGAAAGTGAAGTAGTCCTTTTTAAGGTTGGTATTGTTAATTAGTTTTCTTTTTAAAGATAAGAATCTATTTTTAGCATTAACAAAAGAATCACTTAGTTGAATGTTATTTATTATCTTTGCATGGTAACAACACAACAAATTTCCCCTGATTGTTTTGAGTAGTATTGATTTGAAAATGTTTTTCACGTGTTGAGGTTTCATTACCTGAAGCATCAGTATTAATTTCTTCGATTTTTCAAAAATTCTCAAGTATAGTAGATAGATTTTTAAGTGTTACGTACAATACAAGATGGAACATTATTGTTACCTTCAATTTTATTAGGAAGGCGACCACTAATTATATATCCTAATTTAGTTTCCTGTATAATAGGACATCTGAAATTACGAATGAATTTCCCAAGAAGAATAAGACTTAAGTAAAATTGAGCTCCAATTAGTATGTCAATGTTAACTGGTACATTAAAACTGAGATCAGCCAGAAATATATTATGAGGTAATTTGAAATGAGATATGTCAAATGTGGATAAAGGAAGGCTGTCAGTAATATCCGGTAAAACAGCACATTGAACCTTGTACGAAAAGTATTTATAACGTTGAGTGCAATGTAAGTGTAACACTGTATTTGGATTGAAATAATGAATTATTTATGCCTGAAATGGGTAGATTATTTTTATTAAATTTAAGACCTAATTTGAGGGCAAAACTAAATGTACAAAAATTTGCTTGTGAACCAGAATCTAACAGTAATCTACATGAATACGTACTACCATGTATATCAGCAGTATTACATACAGCTGTTGACAGAATTATATTTTCATTTGACTGATTTTTAAATAAACAATAGGTTATACTTTCAGGCTTACTGCCATCTACCTTAGAATAATTAATTTTGTCCATATGAATAAGTGTATTGCATTTCTTACCAGAAATCTTACATAAACTCTTTGAACAACACAGATTAATAGAATGGCCTTTACATAAACAATTAAAACAATAATTATTATTTGCCAAAAAGGTTTTACGATTATATATGGACAAATTTAAAAATTCTTTACACTGATATAAATAATGATTTGAATTACAAAATGAACATTGATACAAATTGGATTTTGCATTTTACCTAACATTACGTCCTTTGTATTGTTTATTAGGATTTATATTAAAATGTTTGGTAAAAGAGCTGGTTGTATTTTTATGACGTTCCTCGGTTTCATTTTCTGTATTCACTTGCATGTTTGAGGTGGATGAATTGATATTTTTTAAAAGTTGTCTAGAATTAAGAAATTCAATGAAGTTTGTAAAGGTGGGAAACCTCTCATTTGACAACCTTTCCTTCCATAATCTTGAGGTGTTATAATCCATTTAGATGTTAGAAATTGGACTATGATAAATTCATATGTATTAACAGGAAATTGCATCGCTTTAAACAAGTTCACGTTTGAGAAAATTTCATTAATAAATATGGACAAAGTATCTACAGATTCTCTTTTTAGAGAATCTGATCTTAAAATGCGTTCAACATTGTGAAAAGCAATTATATATTTATTGTCAAACCGTACCTTTAATAATTCTAGAGCAATAAGAATGTTTTTATTTGTTATTGGAAGATCTGTAATGATAGCTAGAGCTTCATTCTTTAAAGAAGAATGTAGACAGTGTAATTTTTGAGTGTTAGTTAAATCATCTCTATTATACATTAAATCAATAAATATGTTAAAATAATGCTGCCATTCTAAGACATTACCTTTAAATATGGGTAGATTTATAGGTTGTAATTGAGTTTAAGTGATATATTTGTACTAACTTTTTGATTAGATGATTTTCAATTAGCATTATTTATTAAATGTTGCAATTTAGATTCTAAAATACACAAGTATTCAACTTGTATATGATCCAAATCTAAAACCTCATCAACAAATTTCAATTCAATTTCCGATTGAATAGTGTCATATTTGATTCGCAATTCAATAAGATTTCTTACTTTAATTTTTAAGTTAGAAATATCACCTAGTGATGGATCATAATTGTGAGCAAATGTGCCAATCCTAGTTATGGCAGCCTCTATTGTATAATTAATTGTTCCCTAACCATAATTATCATAGTAATAACAATGTGAATTATCAATAATGTAAATTAAATGATATTATAATAATGATGAAACAATGTAAATTAAATGTAAAGTAAATTAAGAAAGATGTTATGTAAATGATGTTGTAGATTTAGAAGCTGCGAGTCCCTTTATGCAGTAGATTATTGAATATGAAGATTCTTGAATTATGTTTCTTCAAATTATAGATTTATCTGCAGTTTTGATAAATTAAATGATGAATTCTTCAAAAACGTAGATTAAATATATATCTGCGGTTGAAGGGCCAATAAAAAATATATGTCGAAATTGGTGCTGATGCTTTAAATAAATTAAGTCTTTATTTACTTGCGATTATAATTATTTTTATTATGACTTGTAAATATCATTCATATATATATATAACATTATTAACTTGTGAATCTTTAGGTAAATTTATTGTATTAATAAATGTAAAATCATGTAATGAGTGAAAGAAGACTTGTTGAGTTCTTGGAGACTTGTAGACTTGTAGAAGACTGGAAGAACACTGCCTGAATGAAGTGTGGAGCCTGCTTATATACTGTGTATGGAGCCACTGAATTGTCAGAAGCTGAATACTGCCACCAGGAGCCGAGTGCATCGAAAAGGAACTGTGTGAACTGTACGGAGCTGCTGAATCGTCACGAGCCGAGTAAAATGTAAAGAACCAAGTGATGCGGACAGGAGCCAAATGATGCTGACACGAGCCAAGTGCATCTGAAAGGAGCTGTGTGAACTGTACGAAGCCGCTTAATTGTCAGGAACTGAGTGTGAATCCGACGAAAGCCGAAGATCTTTAAATTTTAGAAGTCCTATTTTAAATGAAAATTAATGTTTCTCATTAATAGTAAATTTTAAATAACATGAACGAAACCTGAGTCTATACAATTGGGGCTCATTCACATCGCAAATCTTACTCCGAGATTGCCAAAAAGATTTTTTACTTCCTGTGTTCAGATAAATTAACAGACGAGTCTGATCTGATAAAACCTACTTCTAAAATCCAGTAAAGTCTGTTCTAACATGGCATAAAACAGCTAAATTTATAAAACAAAATTAAAGGATATCATAATTTACCTGCCCTTCTAAATGATCAATAATTAAAAATGGATTCAATATTTTTATATCTTCTTTCCACCTTCAAATGTATGTTAAAAAATAACTACAGTTCATAAAATCCCAATAATTTCTGTCTAAAAAAGTGTACTTATTATTTATTTTTCTTCTTAATGTATAATATAAACATAGAATTCTTATAATTATTTTTTTATAATAGAAAATTAACTGATAAAATAATATTTCACAACATTTTTGTAATAATTTATAAAATATCTTACTCTAAACAAACATTTTTGTACTCCTACTATTTTTTTACAAATGAAATATTTTTAGTTCTTTTCATGGCTGAATCATTTCTTTAGAATAAGATAATAATTTTATAAAGCGATTCAAAACGGAGGGAGCTAGTTGATAAAATTTTTAAACAAAAAAAAAAAATTCTAGATATCCCAACATATATAATTGACACAAGTATATATAAATGCATTCTTTTTTAGAAACTCTTCAAATGAGATCTTACAGTATTAATAATGATAAGGTAGCATAAAATAAAATTTTACAAATAATATAACACCAACTTCATACATAAACTTCTACATTAAAAATTAATACTTTATCAGTCATTTTATACATTTTGGCTATTAGAACAGAATTTTTTTTTAATTACCAGCAATATATCATAATTCAATCATTAATTTAGCACCTACTTCATAAATTCAAAATTTAAAGAAAAAATGTAATCTGAATTTGCTTTCTCTAAGTGTAATGGTATTCATTATTTAACCAGTCCATAAGTTAAATAGAAAAGAATACTGCTTACAGCACTAATGTAACATTCATTTTAGAGCACTTTCTGTGTTGATATGTTGGCTAATACATTAGTCAAAGCGAAGAAAACAATGTAAACAACTCATTTTTCTCACCTCTGAGACTCATATTATGGATGTTGTTAATCCTAGGATAACAACTATGTCATTTTCTTGAATGATTTGTATCTCATTTCAAGTTCCCGTAACTTATAATTACAGCACCAGACATAAGTACAAGTTTAATTGTATTTTACAAAACACATTTCATAGAACAGTGCTGTCCAACCTGGGGCCTGCAGGTGCCACAATGCCCTTAATTTCATCTTTGGAGCTTGTGGCTATTTGTAAATTTTTAATACTAATTCACATTTCAAAATAACATTATAATTTACAACTTAAAAAGGATTTAAAAAAATACATTTTAGATGTTTTATTTTCCAGTAGTTCAACAAGTAATTCTGCCAGCATTGTAATATATGTTCATTTCTTTGTCTTTGTTGTTGACAAATTCATTTACTTTGTAATGGTATTTTATTTATAATTTTATAATTAGGTACATGACCCTCCTAGCAGGACAGAACAATCTACCTAACTGTCACTCATTTGGTGGTCTGCTCTCCACTCAAGCTACTAGCATTCTTTGTAATAAATTTCAAACTGATATTCTTTTCAGCTCTTTGGCAAAACTGAGTCCCTTTCGTTATTTATATTTCCTAACATCAACTTTAATAAATTTTAACCTGACCTTCCCAAAATAGAAACAGATGTTTCTCGTGAGAGAGAGTTTTTGCATTAATTTACATGTGGGTATGGCCAGTGAATTTTCTGTTGTTATTTAGAAAAACCAATGAGCTTATGTGTAATTTATATGGCGAACTATATCAGATCATCTTCTACATGCCATCAATTGTTTCAAAATATTTTGAATATATCAGATACTCAGTAAGGCGATTTAATTCTTCACGCAGATATAAGATGGCTTAGTAGGAGTAAAACACTGGAAAGATTCTGCTGTCTGCAAGATGAAATAAGAAACTTTTTGAAATCATCTCCCACACCATATTATCACGAACTTGATATATCACGGCTATTAGATTTACATTTTTTGGCAGATATCACCTCAAAATTAAACTACAATTCTCAAATTGCAAGGGAAATATCGTAATAACACATATAATAAGTGTTATAAATACATTTGTAAAGAAAGTGAAGTTATGGATTACACATTTAAATAGAAATACCCTTTCACACTTTAAAAATTTAAAATCAATTCTAGAAACAGTAAATGACAGTAATCTGATCTTTCCTCTTATGCCAAGCATCTTGAAACTCTTGTGCTAGAATTTGAAAATAGATTTAGCCAGTTTTCAGAACCTGAACCAGTGATATTATTTGTCAATAACCCATTTGCTTTCGTTGACGTTAGTGAACTTGGAAATAGGGTGTGTGAAATATTCGCAAAGTATAAAATTTAAGAATTAGAATTAGAAATGGAAATTTTAAATTTTCTAGAAGAACTTTCTTTAAAATCCTCATATGCAACGTGTAGCAATATATGGACTCTGGTGGGCAGAGAAAAATACCCCATTCTCCTTAGTGTTGCACTGAAAATGTATTCATGCCTTGGTTCAACGTATCTTTGTGAAGTTCCATTTTCATCAATAAATACCATCAAAAACATACCAATCCTGCCTGATAGACTCCCACCTTGATGACACGTTAAGAGCAGCTTGTTCCAGCTACACACCAGATTTTCCTCAACTTGCAACAAGCATGCAGTCTCAAATTTCACATTAATTGTGTGGTGAGTAAATATAATTGATTTTAGTCTCAAATGTTTTCGTCATTATTATAATTTATAATTACTGATTTTGTCAGAAGCAGCAGTAGTGTGGAGATAGTTGAAACGAATCCTGGTGCCTACACAACCTTTGCAATCGTTCAGATGCGCCCCTAGTTGTAAAAAGGTTGGACAGCACTGACATAGAATGTATATTTGTATAAACAATAATAAAATAAAAATAAAAATAATTAAAAGTTTAATGTACATATGATAATATACACAACACAAATTAAAAAATGTTCTTACTTAAAAAAACGTTTTAATAAAAATAGTTTATGTTAAACACATCATACATACCCTCTTATTTTAGCTAATAACTCTGATATTTTCTGAACTAAGAAATCTCTATCCTGTATTTGTGAGAAAAGAAATGTGGTGTGAATACGTGTTGTAATTAAGATAGAATGATCGACCATAGGATTAGTAGCTTGGTTTTCAGCCTTTTCAACTTGTGATATGTCACGTAATGGTATTACAACACTTACAAGACCTTTAACCTATCATTAAACAAAATGAAAATAAATAAAAATCAACAATAATAATGTTATTATTACTATCATAAAAACAATTACCTTTAACAGTTATAAAATCAGTCAGATTTCATTTAATACAGTAATAAAAGCAATCAGATTAACCTAAAAAATCCTCATTATTTATATAATAATTATTTAATACTCAATATAGCACATTCAAAACTTCTGACAAGCTTCTTAAAAGATTTAACATGCAAAAACCACATAGATTAAAAATACTGGAAATTATGTATGAAAGCAGGAAAAGCGCTGAGTGACCACAAACCAGTGAAAGTAAGAAGTATCAGAACAGGGATGTAAATGTATCCAACTCTTTCAGTGTTTAACAGATGATACTATAGAGGATAAATAAGAGGTATTGACATTACATCACAGTGTTTTTAGACAATATAGTAACTGAGAATAACAGTAAAATACACAAAATTGTATGTGTTGTTCTATCTTCTCTCATTCTCTTAATACATCCAGACCACTTTGCTTTGTTCTCCCTATTCTGTCCAGCAAACTTCCTGTATTTGTGGTAAGCATTATTTTAGAATTCATAACACAATCTCTCTTTATTTTGCCTACAATGCTTATAAGAAATAACATTTCAATGTATGTAGTAGTTCACTTCCTTTTGTCGTAGTTTACTTCTGCTTGTCCTTTTTTAACCCAAGCCACAGTAAGTTGTTCTGTGGTTACAAAATTGGATGCTAAGAAAGTAGGAAATTTAACTAAATCAAGTAGCTAAGAAGAAAGTTTTTACAATTAAGATTGTTTTCATTTAGATAGAAAAAAAACTAGCGTCACATAATCAGAGATAGAAATTTTAATTAACAGCAAAAATCATGAATATTGGAAGAAATAACAAACTATAGGTGCATCATGATGCAAGACAATCAAATGCTAAGATCCTTGACAGAAAAAATATTCGAGTGGATAGTTAAACATCTAGACACAGTTAGATAAATACACATGTATAATAGGATAACAAAATAATTGAAGAATTAAGAGTAGCTTATGAATTAACTGTATAATTCTCAGGATCATGTAAAAAAGAAATATCAACAATAGTACACCTCAAACTTCCTGATTATTCAGGAGGTAAATTTACAAAGGCCATAAAATATTTTTAAGGCATTTTATTTTAGGATTAAATTGTAAGACCTTTAGAAAAAATGTTTATTTTTTCCATGTAATCATCACTATATATGGTGAACCAGGCAAAGAATTTCTTAATTCTGAAATCATAAAATTTTCCTGTTTATGCCAGGACCAAACACTGAATCTTAAAATTTTCTTATTTAAATTTATAAACAATTGATAGTGGTTGGATACAAAGTCTGGGCTTTGTAAAGGAATCGCCTTTTCAGTTCCAAATTGAAAATCTGCAACAGCTTCTTCCCACCTTTTTAACTAAAACATTGATTTTGCCAGTTCATTATGTTTTTGATAAAGAGAAACAAATTAACATTGAATTTCAATAGTTGTTTTTCCTTTTACATGAAGGAACCAAATGATTAACATACATCTTAATAGACAGGATTTGGAATTATGGTTATTTTCATACATATTAACGGCCCACTATTACTGTAATTGAGACCTTATAAACTTCTAACTCGTATGCAGATCCTGTTAGACACAATGCTTCTACTAATGAAAATATATGCATTTTCAAAAACTTTGTATCTTTTCTTTCCAAATAGCCTTCACATAACGTACATTTAAAATGTATCTTGATATATTTAGTGGAAACATAAATATACTAATGCAACAAGAGCAAAATGCAGATCAATTTAAAACTATTAACAGAGAAAACAAAAGAAAATAAGGCTAGAGTAGTGAACTCACAGAGCTGTGGAGAAATTAAAAGTGAGAAAACTTGGCTAAGTTTTATTATTTCTTCTTTCTACGTCTCAATCACTTGATATGGGACTTTAAAAGAGAATATGAACAATAGAATGGTAAGAACAAAACAGTTTGAGGAAGAAAATGGCAGTAAGTCGATGTAGAGGGAACTTTAGAGGGATTAAACTTAAGACTTAATTCAATTGCATTATACTTTCTCATACATACTGTATAGTTCATTACATATTACAATACAAAGAAAGAGCTGTGCCAAATGGTTATTGAAATAAATTAGAAATAACAGTTGCTACATTTCAGAAAATCGCCTGTCTTCAAAAGTGCTAAAATTAAAAGTAAACCTGTCAAAAGAGTAGAAATACAAAAATTCATATGAAAAAATAATAAATGCCATTTAGGATACACAGAAAAAAATTAAAGATAAGCACCAGAATAAAGAAGCATTTGGTACATTATCAATATAGAAGACCAGAGAAATTGGCTGAAGTCCAACACTGCCCAGAAAATAATCACAAAATTTGATTGTTAATAACCAAATTTTGAAAACATGTATGAAATAGAATGAATTCAATAGCTAAGAAACTAATGTATTCTAAAAACGATAGAGAAACATGTTTGTTGAATAATGTTAAGGGGCCAATATCTGATAAACTTTTAAAATTTTTCAAAAAACCATTTTGTGAAAATTGTAAAGGAAAGGGATATTTATTCCACTAGTTGAAGTTTATGCAATTTTTGTCTTTCTTGAGATAAACTGTTTTTTTTATTACCCTATACAAGGGTAAATATTAGGTCATGGTGGGCAATCTTAAACATGGAGTTTGAGTGGTTTGAACTAACTTTAAGTTAAATTTCTATTTTGACTGTGGGTACAAAAAACAATGTGAGTAATTTTAATCAACAATTATTTTTATTTTGTAAGTACAGATAGAAATACTTGTTTTGTGCATTTCATAAGTACTGTTTATTTTTGTTATTTTATTACTATTATTATCATTTTCATTATTATTTTATTGTTACTATTTCAATTTTATTAATTCCTCAATTTCTACTGATAATGATTGTTTAATATATACGAGGGTGGTTTGGAAAGTAACCTCCATTTGGCTATACATAAAAAACCTGCATGGATAAAAATATGTTACTATATACAACTTAAATAAGCTTTAAACTTAAATAACTAAGCTTCTAACTATTTTTCAACATAGTCACCATTTAAATTCAGGCATTTGTCATAGCACTTCACTAATTTACAAATAACTTCTTCATAAAATTCAGCTGCCTGGGTACCTAGCTAACAATTCACAGCATTTTGAAGTTCATCGTCATCAAAGTGCTGCAATGCAAACAACTTCTTCATGTGAGTGAAGAGATGAAATCACTCGGCACTAAGTCCAGGCTGTAAGAGGATGGTAAAAAATATCTCTTGGAATTGAATCAGAAGTTCCTGAGTTCTTGAAGCACTATGAGGACGAGCACTATCATGCCAAAAAACAACACCAGATGACAGTTTACAACGATGTTTCTTCTAAATGGCTCACCAAAGTTTCACAGTAGACTGCTGAAGTAATCGTCATACCACGTTCCACAAAATAAACTAGAACTTTCTTGGCATTCCAAAAAACCACAGCCATAACCTTCTTCGCTGACAAAATTTGAAGGGCTTTCTTCGGCTTTCATGGAGAATCTGGGCCCCAGGCCATCGACTGTTGTTTCATTTTGGTGTTCACATAGACCACCCAAGTTTCATCCAGTCATAATTTTCTTCAAAAAATGTTCTCCTTCCGTGTCGTAGTGTGAAAGGAAGTCTAAGGCAGAGCCCATTCGTTTTTTGGTTTAATGGATCTCTGTCAGCATTTATGGAACCCACCAAGCACAGAACTTCTGGTAGCCTAGTTTATCGGTGACAATCTCATATAAAACCATAAGAGAAATTTGCAGGAATTGTTCAGAAAGTTCAGAGATGTGAATCTTCGATTTTTCCAAACTTTGTCGTCAATTTCACTGACAAGATCATTACTTACAACAGGTCTCCCACTCTTCTCTTCTACATTATACAGGATGCATTCATGTTATCCCAGAGAAAGTTTTAGCCATAGATCAAGGTCTAGCCCCTTGGGGTGAAGTTGTGAATTAACGATATTCATTAAAGAAATAAAAATTAATCCTTTTACATCATTATATTTCTGTCACCAAGGCAACAAAAATACAATGAAGCAAAATTACTAATTCTTTTTTCATTAATGAATATCTGTAAAATATTTAATAATCTCACAACCATGAGGATAGTGAATGCATTGAATCCATGGGTCTCCACCACTGGCTAGATGGTCGGACAAACAAAGCGAGCCCTGATCAGCTAATATATATATTATATTCAAGTTATTAATATAAAGAAATAAAACAAAAATTTTTTTGCGATTATTCTTTTTATCACAAACATTATGCGTGAAAACAGCCACAAAATTTGAGACTGCATAATAATTTAAATAATAAAATTTAATAATTTCAGTTATATTTCAACTGTTTATCAACTAATTTGAACAATTGAGGTGTCACTTTGTTTATAATAAAAGGCTCACAATTTTATTCAATAAAAAACAATTCAATAAAACTAATATAAAAAATCCTCTAAATGATGAAAAAAATTAATGATGTAATTTTGGAACTTTAGGGGGTAAAATTTTCAGACTTACTTATTATGTAGATGATGAACAAGTACATGTACATCAAATTTCATTAAAATATCTCGAGCCATTCTTAAAAGATCAATTTTAATAAAAACAAAGTGGCAGACAGAGGGAAAATTAATATGATTGGGCATTTGTCCACATGAACTTTTTTGTTTATTTTGATGTACTTAAATCAGTCTCTTGAATTTACCAATATTATGTTTTTCAAAATAATAGAAATAGTTAAACCCTTTTAATAATTCACATATTTTATTTAAAGTAATTAAATAGATTAGGTCAAGATAAATTTTAAGTTAAAAAATAATTGGCAAAAAATTACATGCAATAAATAGTCTTTGTATTATTAACCATTTGAAGAGATTAAACAGGCCTCTCATTCTTTTTATTTTAACTTTTTCACTTCAATAAACCCACAACACCTCATACCCTTAACTTCTTTTAAAGATTCTAATTTTTGTCTACCACTATAGTTTTTTACAGTCTGAACTTACTTCTACAATCAAATTATGTAAACCAGGAAAAGCTGAAACAAATGACAGTAAAAAAAAAAATAAAAACAATTTTTTTCTTTAAAAATTATATTAATTACTTAAAATTTCTTGGAAAATTTTTCCATTGACTAGGTGATTTATTATTATTTTTCAATAAAATTATGAAAAATAGTTCACCATTTTTTTATTTTTTTTTTCAATTTTCTTTTTGTTACAAATTACATGCAATTATTCCTCTTCATCTTACTACAGGTAAAAGAGTATATTTTATACTCTTTATATTTTTTATACAGGTTACACCTTCAATGTTCTGTAAGTTTTAATAACATCAGCGCCAAACCAACTATCTTCTACACTTGACAACTCTACAGATTTACTACTTTAATATTCATTCATCTAAGTGAAATCATCTATAATCCACAAATGTGTATCACAGTTAATTAAACATAAATTTACAGAAAAGATATGAAAAAAATTTTTATACATACGTACTCTGCTATCAAAACACAGATAATTTTGAGACAAAAATATCCGTCCCCAAACATGTGATTTATTGTACGGTGTCCATAAAGTAGATTCAGTACTACCATCTAATTTTTCAGCAGCTGGCAACCTGAATAATAATCTGTATGCTTCTGATAATGCTCTTGCATCCAAATCTCTTTTTAAAAATGATTGCTTCTTTGGAACATTTTTGCTGTCAATAAATAATTAAAAACAAATAATAAAATTAAAAACAAGGAAAATGGAAATAAAACTATGATAAAACCAAAATAAATAATTCTCTAATCAAGAATAGATACTTATCTCTAAATAAGATTAGATATACATCAGGGACAAACATAGTGAGCAAATCTTTAAAATACTCTTCAATTACTGCAGAGATATAAGTCCCAATGGTTTAACACAGCTTTATGCAATTGGATTCTATAGATAGTTCCATCTCTTTCTCATTAAGTAATGATATACACATACATGCAATATTATATCCTAGGTTCATTAGACCAGGACAAGTTATTACCTAACAATTAATGGTCCACAAAAACAGAACCAAGGAACTGATTGGTGTTAAAATTTATTTAGTTTGATTAAAGCTTACTAACCCTTTTTTGAAGGAAAAATTATCACCATCTCCTTTTGGTATTTGACTCAAAGAACACATCTGAATACGAATGTGTAGCACAATTGTTCAACAAAATTAAGTCATATTGATTTCTTACTTAGTTATACTTAATTATAAATATAATTTATAATAATCATTAATTGTAACTTCATCCAGCCTAGAGAATAATCTGTTGCCATTTAAAAATTAAAGTAATATATTATTAATAATTAAAAGAATTATAACACTACCGTAGATCTGTCTGACTCGTACAGAGCATTTATCATCTTTAAAATGCCAACTAGTTTATAGTAAAGTCAACATAAAAAATAACAGATTAAAAAATTGTTACAATCATATCAAATTAAAAATTGTTAAAAATAAACTAATATTTATCCTGCTAATTAGAAAATTAAATTTTTTTAAATCCTGATTTATAAACTATATAGAAAAATTACTTTTTAGATAGTTATTACCGACTCATGCTATGAACATGTATAATAAAAATATCAAAATGGAACAGTACTCAAATGTACTTTTTTGCTATAATGCATCTTTCAATTTTCTCTATGTTCCTGATAAAACTTTTCATGTTTGTTCTTATACTCTTTTAAAACTAAAAAATCTGTTAATTTAATAAGTAATTACTAACAAAAGTATAAAAACTTGAGTTCAACATTTTTTTAATGCATATCATAATCTTAATTCTATACAAAGTAGAAATTAAAAATTACAGAACCAAATACTCAGTAGATACCCTCTATAAGAAAAATAAGTAAATATTTTTAATACTGTACCTTAATTTATTAAGAAGATCTTTATCAGTATCAAAGCCCATTTTTTCATCAATTAACCTAAAAAAAAAAAATAATTACTGTGATACAACCAACAAATATATATTTATCATCTTTATTTACAAAATAACTTCCAAGATGTATATACAAACAATTGAGAATTTAACACAGTTTTTTTTTAAATTTTATTAGTTTGCTTTTTTATTGACAGAGGTGTTTACAAGAAATTCTTACTTTACCACTTAAAATGATTATTTTGTTATATGTAAACATTTGAAAAAGTTATGTTAATTTTAAACTTTTCTTTTTTATCTTGACTTTAGTAACTTTTAAAATTTAGTATATTCTATAAAGAACTGATGATGGAGGTACCTCCAAAAATGGAACCTTCAATATAAAATATGGATGAATCACTAAGGTAAGAATATCTTTCTAAATCATTCTGTTGTAAGATATTATGTTAAAAAATCTTTTTAAATGCTTATTCATATTAACCTTCTTTTTTAACAAATAAAAGATACAGAATGGATATTTTAAGCTACTTAGAATGGTGCACATTAATTCTAGCCATCAGTTGATTGAACTTGTCACTACAACTGCCTTTCCACAACTGTTGTACAACCAAGCTCTTTAAATCTGGAAACATTCTGTGTAGAATCTGTACAAGAAGTGAAGAAAGCAGATATATCAGTTTTACTGATAGTAATTCCAAATGTTGCCTACCTGCTTTAATTACTGCTTACAGTTTTGTTAACTGTTAGAACCATGTAATTAATGTACATATATCAAAGCAGTCTAATTAGATACATTAGATATAATGTATCTAGTCATGTCAATTCACACAACAGCAAGAACTGAGTGGGATCACAGAAAATCCTACCTACACTTCATGCAAATATGACAGCTAATATATTTTGATGTGAATATTAATACAAAGATATGACTTCAGATTTTTTTTTAATTCTACTCCAAATTGACTAATATTGAATAGCAGTTGCGTTTTTTCAAGAATATAGAGCAAAATCTCTCCCTTCTTGTGACTCATCATCAGTCTGGATTCATGACATCTTTATAAGAACACAATATTAGCAGCAAATACTTGAGGCCTGAAAATTCCCTATATTAATCAACATATTGTTTTTACCGTACTTCTTGAAGAAGAAATTTTATGACACTAATCCCACCCCCATACTTTGGACTAAAATTAAATATTTATAATATAACCAATGCCCTTTTTCACCAGGTATACCAACAAAATGCACTGTTCTAGATGATGTTCACTTAGAATACCTTTTGTAATATGTAAACTGCAACAAGTAGAAGTGAATATTAAAGAATCTCTTTTGTTTTCCCTTCTTTACCTCACTTTTCCTGCACAGCCACGATTGTGGCTGTGCAGGGACAGATCTTTTGCAGGAGGCTACTTGTAATCTGCTTCTTACAGCAGAAATAAAAATACAAATACAAAGTAAATATATATACATATATAAGTGTGTAATACTGACTGTTTCATTGCAATATTAATCAGCTGTTCCATAGTTTTAAGTGTATCTTCTTTATGTAAAAATAATGAAAACCAGTACTGAAAAAAAATTACTTTCATTAATTATAATAAAGTTAATGTAGCTTAATTTAGTAATAAAAATATTTTTTTACTAATTATAAGTTAAAAAATATTTATAAACAATTTAATACAACAAATATTAATAGTATTATAAGGATGTTTTGTCAGTTCTAATGAAAAAAAGTAAAGCAATATAAAACAACAAATATCAAGTGTTTTTTTCTTGGTGTGTTTCTTGGCCCTCCCTAAACATAATATTCTACACATCTGTATCTAATAATGTTTTCTTTTCACCTACATTGGTTGTAAACTTAACTTTCTGTGTGAAAGTACACTGAAAAATACTTGCTTATATAAGGTACTTTTCATATCATTGATATTTCTTTCATCACTAGGTAATTTTACTGCTAAATAAATTTCTCATGTACTACATCCAAACTAATCTTTAATTAATTAAATCCACTGTAAAAAAAGGATAGTGTAGATCACTAGATCAATCAATAATAATATAATACTACCTGAATTGATAAAACTTAATATTTTTATTTATAATTTCCACTCCTATTTTTATTCTTACTCTACTACCAGTTATGGAACTTAACTGTTTAAATCAAAAGCTCATTAATCTATATTAAATGCTGCAAAATGTGGCATTATGTTTAAAAAAATAAAACACAATTTGTAAAGTTAACCTGTGCATTATAATAAAATTTACTCAAAGGAACGAAATAATTTAAAATAACAAGACTATGCATAATTCAACTAGCATGGCAAACTCACTGTCATTGTAAGCAATGTTTGTGTAACTCCTAATCTATTCCATGATATTCTCATGGTCATGACTTTTCTCTCTCTACATTTTAAGATAATTTCAAATTATTCACTGAAATTAAAATTTGTCTTTTTTTGAGAAAATTAGCAGGACTTTTCATTCAACCTGATATATCTTCACGTTTTGCAACCTCTCAAATTTTTTTGTTATATATAAATGTAACTAACACCTATTAAAGAATCTGGTATAATTTGACTAACATTATGTAATTAACTTTTCATGCAATACATGAAATGGTCTTAAAATTCAGAGAAAGAAAGAACTGTAAACATAAGGATGTGGAAGCTAATGCATGTGAAGCAACAGTTAGATAGGAGTAAGATAAGATAACTACTGTTGTCAAGTACACAGTTTAACAGTGAACTCATCACATTAGATAAATTATGACATTCTTGTTTCTTAAAATTGTTAATTATTTCATTCCTTGGACTTTAATTTTAATAATGATCTGCAGGTTGATATTCATTTTTTTTAGTATATTTAAGAATCAAATGAATTATAAAATGGTGTTATAGAGGAAGAAGAGGAAGTTGAGGAGGATAAAACGGGAGAAACAATACTGAGATCTGAATTTAAGAGAGCATTAAAAGATTTAAATGGCAGAAAGGCTCCTGGAATAGACGGAATACCTGTAGAATTACTGCGCAGTGGAGGTGAGGAAGCGATTGATAGATTATACAAACTGGTGTGTAATATTTATGAAAAAGGGGAATTTCCATCAGACTTCAAAAAAAGTGCTATAGTCATGATACCAAAGAAAACAGGGGCAGATAAATGTGAAGAATAGAGAACAATTAGTTTAACTAGTCATGCATAAAAAATCTTAACTAGAATTCTATACAGAAGAATTGAGGAGAGTGGAAGAAGTGTTAGGAGAAGACCAATTTGGTTTCAGGAAAAGTATAGGGACAAGGGAAGGAATTTTAGGCCTCAGATTAATAGTAGAAGGAAGATTAAAGAAAAACAAACTAACATACTTGGTGTTTATAGACCTAGAAAAGGCATTCGATAACGTAGACTGGAATAAAATGTTCAGCATTTTTAAAAAATTAGGGTAAAAATACAGAGATAGAAGAACAATTGCTAACATGTACAGGAACCAAACAGCAACAGTAATAATTGAAGAACATAAGAAAGAAGCCGTAATAAGAAAGGGAGTCCGACAAGGATGTTCCCTATCTCCGTTACTTTTTAATCTTTACATGGAACTAGCAGTTAAAGATGTTAAAGAACAATTTAGATTCGAAGTAACAGTACAAGGTGAAAAGATAAAGATGCTACGATTTGCTGATGATATAGTAATTCTAGCCGAGAGTAAAAAGGATTTAGAAGAAACAATGAACGGCATAGATGAAGTCCTACGCAAGAACTATCGCATGAAAATAAACAAGAACAAAACAAAAGTAATGAAATGTAGTAGAAATAACAAAGATGGACCACTGAATGTGAAAATAGGAGGAGAAAAGATTATGGAGGTAGAAGAATTTTGTTATTTGGAAAGTAGAATTACTAAAGATGGACGAAGCAGGAGCGATATAAAATGCCGAATAGCACAAGCGAAACGAGCCTTCAGTAAGAAATATAATTTGTTTACATCAAAAATTAATTTAAATGTCAGGAAAAGATTTTTGAAAGTATATGTTTGGAGTGTCACTTTACATGGAAGTGAAACTTGGACGATCGGAGTATCTGAGAAGAAAAGATTAGAAGCTTTTGAAATGTGGTGCTATAGGAGAATGTTAAAAATCAGATGGGTGGATAAAGTGACAAATGAAGAGGTATTGCGGCAAATAGATGAAGAAAGAAGCATTTGGAAAAATATAGTTAAAAGAAGAGACAGACTTATAGCCCACAAACTAAGGCATCCTCTGGAATAGTCGCTTTAATATTGGAAGGACAGGTAGAAGGAAAAAATTGTGTAGGCAGGCCACGTTTGGAATATGTAAAACAAATTGTTAGGGATGTAGGATGTAGAGGGTATACTGAAATGAGACAACTAGCACTAGATAGGGAATCTTGGAGAACTGCATCAAACCAGTCAAATGACTGAAGACAAAAAAAAAAGAATCAAATATATGCAGCTGAGATGAAATATTAAGAAGAATTAAGAAGTTAATAAGACTTAGGAATGATCATACAGGAAATAAGCTGAGAGTTGAATTTATCAACAATAAGATATCACATTACTAGAATGAATAAATTCAGCTAGAAAAGATGGATGACACCCAACTGCCTAAGAGGTGCCTAAGAGGGGAACTGTGCATCGACAGGAAGACAAAAGATTAAAATTCCAAGAAAAAGATAGGCAAAACATGTTATGGGACCTAATCCTTAATATTGAACATTATGATTTAAATGTTTGATTATTTTTTTTAAATAATGGAAAGTTTTTAGCGTATATTATAGATTAAAGGATGCTACAAAATACTAAGGCCCAAATACTGTAACAGAGTAAAAATTAAATTAAGATTAGAAGCAACAAAACACATGAACACATGCACATGCACACTCACATGCGCATACACACACATTTATTACTGTAATTTATGTACGAAGATGGAGTGTGAAAAGTTCCAGGACCCCACACAGAGATGGCATTAGTGCACTTAATTTCTCGACAATGACACATGATTCCATTCTGAATGAGTTTCATTCAAATCAATGAACCACTTAGTATTTACACTCTGTCAAAATTAAGAGAATTAGAACTTTTGTTGAAAATGAAAAAACTAGAAATTCGTGCAGTAATTAAATACTTTTTTCTGAAAGGCTTAAGTGCAAAGGAAATTAAAGAAGAGCTTAATACGACATTTGGAGACTCTTCTCCATCAAATACAACAGTTAAACACTAGGTCACAGAGTTTAAAATGGATCCAACATCCACTAGTGATGAACCACACAGTGAACCCGCTTCTGAAGTGACTACACCAAAAATTATAGAAAAAGTGTATAAAATCGTTTTGGTAGACTGACAAATGTTAGTGAACAAGTTAGCAGAGTCTGTAGGTATGTCAACAGAACACATGCACAATATTTTGCATGAACATTTGGACATGAACAAGCTCTGCGCTAGGTGAGTGCTGTATTTGCTCATGCCTGATCAAAAACAGTGCTGAAAAACATTTCAAGTGACTGTTCTGAGCTCTTTCGGTGCAATCCAAAGAAATTTTTATGTCGATTTGTGACAGATGATGAAACTTGGGTTCATCACTACATTCCTGAGACAAAACAACAGTCAAAATAATGGGTTGAAAAAGGTTGAAAAACTTGCTCCAAAAAAAGTGAACATAACTTTTTGCAAGAAAAAGTTACAACTGTTTTTTTGGGATGCACATGGAATAATTTTCATTGATTATTATCTTATAAAGGGTGAAATAATAAATGCTGAATATTATGTGACCCTACTGTATCATTTCAGCAATGAAATTAAAGAAAAACAACCACATTTGGCAAAAAAAAGTGCTTTTCCATCAAGACAATGTTCAGCTCACACTTCAGTCATTCCAATGACAAAAATCAACTAATTATGGTTCAAACTGCTCCAACACCTCCATATTCACCTGATCTGGCCCCTAGTGGCTATCACTTGTTTCTTAATTTAAAAGAATGGCTTGGAGGGGAGAGATTTTCAACCAATAATGAAGTTATTACCACCACGGATGGTTATTTTACGAAATTGGAAAAAACAGTGTACTAAAGTCATATAAGTGCCCTTATGGAGTGCTGGTCTAAGTGTATAGACCTTAGTGGTGACTATGTAAAAAAATAAATCAAAAAGCACCAAAAAAATGTTTTCTTATCCAGGCCCAGAACTTTTCACCCTACCCTCGGATTATTCTGTAATTCTTCAATATCCTACTTTTCTTCACATTCAGCTTAATTTGTTTTACTCTTATTTATAATCAAAGTGAATTTGTTTCCTATAAAAAATTAATTTAATTATTTTGTTGAAACATATGATGTTTAAAATTAAAATAATACAAAAATATTTATAATTATTTTATTTACTATCATCATAAATTAAATTTATTAAATCATATATTTATGCTTTTATAACTTATATTGACTTTTTAAATATTTTAACTTTTGATTTTAAAACTAATTATTGTACTTTGTGACGCTCTTCCAATCAAGGTTTTACCAATATATGCAGCCAGGTTTTAATTTAATTTAATTTTAGAGGTAATGTACAGTTTAATGGTTTAGGTTTCAAAATGTTAAACCAAATCCTTATAAATACATTTAAAGTTACAAAACATCATTAAAATAAAGAAATAAGTACAGTACAAAAAAGAAAATTAGAAACTGACTACAAAACAATCTAACAGAGGCAAATTTTTTTTTTTCATAAATAAATATTATAGATGTAAACATTTTTTTTAAATATATACCTTTTTATCTCGAGTAGCAATGCATATAGATTCAGGAAATAATATATAGTTAGTTTTATCTAATTGTGTAACATCAGTCCATCTGATAACAATTTTTTTCTGTTTTCCAAATATAAAACTATGGAAGCATAGATGATTAACAGATAAATATAACCATCCCTGCAATGGAACCCTACCTCTCCAATAACTGTAAAAATTGCACAAAAAAATTAATAACTTACAAATTACATTATACAAATTATTTACAACACAATTAAAACTATAAATTCATGAATTTATAAAATAAAAATAAGTAATATATAGTTCATGATAGGTAAAATAAATACAATAAAAATGGAGTAAAATCAAACTGCAAAGTTTTAAAATTATATAAGTGAATATAAAAAAATTAAATAAACAAGTTAAGCACATTAATATAGAGAAAGTCAAAAGTTAGATCTCAATCTCATCCCAATCTTATAACTTAATAATCTCGTAAACTTAAACTTATAACATTAATTTGGGCTCAGTAGTAGTTACTTATCATTTGCTGACATCTATTTTTCTATTTTCATCAAGAAGTAAGTTTCTACCTTTAAGCTTCTCTGGTAAACAGCTCCCTTTCAACAGGTGGCATATTTTTTTATGATTTATTCTTATTTTATACAAAAACAATTTTTTTTTAATTTTAATAAAATAAATTTTCTTGAGAAAAAATGGATAACTTTAAAAGTACAATAAAAAACCATTAACAATACTAAATAATACTTTTTTAAATTATTAATTTTTGAACTTGTGTCAAATTAAGGATTACGAACTTGTTAGTTTATCCTTCAAAGGGTTGAAATTTAAAGAATTAAATAATATTATCTTCACTTTTTTAAGCAGTTTTAAAAGATCAGCTTTATTTATTTAAAAAAAAAAGAAAAAAGATTGAATAATTTCACTCATGAGACAATATTTTGCAGAGAAATTTTGTAGAAAAAGCACTATACACACTCTTTACAGAATTAAAATCAGATTAGGCAGAATTGAAGAAGTTATTTTCCTACCTTTGCAGATAGGTAGTTACATAGATGATTCATATACATAATACAAACATTGTGTCATCTGTTAGTAATAAATATAAATTGTTATCTTACATATGAGTAAATGAATAAAGTGGCACATAAAATATTCATTATATTAACATATTAAAAAAAAAATTAATATGTGAATAAATTATTTATTCACACTTTAATTCATTTACATATTTTTTTAAAACATTCTTTTTTATTCTTAATGCATGTAAGGATTATTAATTGCAATTTGTCTTTCAATTTTAATATG
Organism: Lycorma delicatula; assembly: GCF_047948215.1. Classification (NCBI taxonomy): domain Eukaryota; kingdom Metazoa; phylum Arthropoda; class Insecta; order Hemiptera; family Fulgoridae; genus Lycorma; species Lycorma delicatula. The sequence continues at coordinate 153,663,325 of NC_134458.1, forward strand.
AATTAAAGATTATAATCTTGAAAGTTCCCGTTGAACCTATTCAACTTTTGTCATCTCTTGCAGCTGTCTAAAAAAAAATCAGAATGAATTTTCAAGATACAAAAAATGGTTGGTTGTAATCATTGTTTGGCGCCCATACGTACAAATCGTGTACATGGACATTTAGAAAATTAAAAATGTAATCTTCTTTAATTCATCCATTGTTTGTGAATATTATTACCTAAATAACAAAGTTCTATGATTTCTGGCAAATTATATTTTCTTCCACAGTAATATTAAATTAGTATTATCCTTCTTTCTGTTGCATTACATTTTCTTTATTTTTCTCTACATTACTTAAGTTAGAATAAGTAACATAATTTTTCGTCCAAGAAACAGCAATCAGTAACATTAAATAATGTTACTGATTTTAAATACTTAATAACAACAGCCCACAGAATTTACACGGGCCATATTGAAATTGAGCTTTCTTTTGAAAAAAACTTCCCACACCAGCGATTTCAGAAAATCACATTTACATATACAGTTCTGGTCAACCAATATATAATTTACAATTTTCTGGATCCAAAGATAAAAGTTTAACCATCAAGAAATGCTTTTTATTGGATTCTTCCCAAAAGAGTCTAATAAAACCAACCTTATAAAAATAACCTACAAGTATGCCAGTGAATGCAGGCAAAACATAGCTTATGAAATTTTTCCTTTTCCTTTAAAGAAAAGAAAAAAAGTCAATTCATGGAATAAGTTAAATTCTCTGCAATAATATATAAAGCATAAAATTAGATTGTGGAAGAAGCGAGTCTTCTGTATTATCTGCACTAACCAATGTTTTGCCATGAACAGTATTACATTATTCTCTCTGAAGCATGTTCATTTGAAATTGATAAAGTACAAGTACAAAGAGAGCCAACATTAAACAGAATGTCACATTAAATATTACAATAAAGGAATTTTATAACAAGTATAGGATAACTTTCCGCATAGTAATAACAAAATCTTTCTTAAAATACTCAATATAGGAATTTAATACACATAATGTAAAATACATTTACATAGAGGTTAACTAATAATCATTAAAACTTATTCATTAAGAAAAAATTCACAAAAATCATTTGTTTAATAAAGCATCTACATACTTGAAGTCCATTACTCAAGTTTTTATAGCAGTCTAGATAAGAACTCTTAAAATATTCAGAATGATGAATCACCAAAATATTAAGTACAAATGGTTTACAAAATACCCTACCCAAAAAAAAAATTTTTTTTGATAAATACATTATCTAAAACATTTTTTGATATACCGTATTTATTTGAGTACCCCCGCACTTTGTTTCTTGGAATCAGAGAGAAAAAATAAGGGTGCGGGGCTTACTTGAAACATAGCCTTTAGCCAGGATAATTTATGTAAAGTAAACGTTTTCTTAGAAGTACTTACTTAAATTCAATCACATAAATATAGTTACATTAGGCTTTCGTTTATCAATACTGGATGCCGCTTATACAGAATTCATCCTTAATTATTAACATCCTGTTCATATTATCGATATGAACGAAGTTACGGTATTTTTATAAAACTGATTCATTCTGTATAGGCTGCATCTGGTTCTAATGACACTACAGTTACAGTATCGGTTACCCATTGTTGTCTTGTCTATTCGCCATAGTCATTGTACTGTTTGTATATGTGGACGGTTATGTGCATTTTATCTGTTTAGCTTATCTTGTAAAGTTTAATACGGTAATTTATTTTAATTACGGCATTAAAATGAGTACAAAAGGATAGCGTCTAGGATCTTTTACAGTAAATGAAAAACTGCGCGTTATAGAAGAGGCTGAAAAAATTGGAAATCAGGTGGCAGGAAGAAAATTTGACATAGATGAAAGTGCATTCGAGACTGGTGTAAGAAGAAACAACTTCTGGTGAAAGGCACTGGTAATAAAAGGGCTTTTCATGGATTAAAACCAAAATACACAGACATAGAAAAAAATTGTATGACTTTGTTATGGAAAAAAGGAAATACGGTTATGTTGTCACGACAGAAATGTGTCAATCATATGCTCATGAAATCGCTAAACCATTGAATAAAGTTGATTCTAAAGCACGCCGTAGATGGATAACATGATTTTTTGCACGAAATGATTTGTCAATAAGACGAAAGACGACCATTTCTCAACGACTTCCAGATGCTTATGAACAAAAAATATTACATTTTCATAAATACATAATAAATCTTATAAAAGATAAAGGCTATTTGCCTTCTTAAGTAGGAAACACTGATGAAACCCCCATATATTTTGATGTAATGGTGTAATGTTATGCTTTGCATTACTTCTGATGGATGAAAATTACCTCTGTACATTTTTTTTTAAAAGAAAAACTCATCCTACTATATAGGTAAATGTTGTTATTATCAGAGGACTGGAATCAGGTTAGATGGACGAAACCTTAATTTTAGATTGGATCAGGTGTGTATGGCAAAAGCGATCAGGAGATGTACTTAATAAAAAAAATTTCGGTATGGTAGTAATCGATAGTTATCGGGGGCATACAACTGATAAAGTGAAAGACTTTTAAAAAAGGAATGACAGACCAAGTAATAAGTAATAATTCCAGGCGGATTGACAACTCTATTGCTACCACTAGATGTCTGCATTAAAACAACTGTACAGTAAATGGATGGCTGATGAAAATTTCTTTCTCTTGCCTACAGGAAGAATCAAACGCCCAGATTTTAACCCGATTTGTGATTGGATAAAAGATGCTTGGGAAGGTATTTCCAAGGAATTAGTAAGGAAAAGTTTTAAAAAAAGCGAATATGTAATGAACTTGATGGTAGTGAAGACCTTTGGCAGAGCAACGTGGAGACTATCGGTAACTCTTCTACAGACATTGACAGTGATTAATTAAAAATAAAATCCCATATTAAAAAGTGTATAGAAATGATCCTTTTCAACATGATACTTTATTTTCGTTTTACTGGCCTACTGATTCTGAACTAAATTAGTACTTACGGTAATTAATTACTAATCTAATATTAATATTGTAATTTAAATGAACGAATTAAATGCTTTACTTTCTGAATATTTTCGTATTTACGTATTTTTTTATCATATCTGTTGCACTTTAAAATACCAGTATATACTCAATTTTTGTTTTTTATATTTTCGGTCCGGATAATCGAGGTGTGTGGCTTATTCGGGGGCAGGAGAGTACTTGAATAAATACGGTAATTATGTCAATATTAGAGAATTAATTAATAAAATTAACACAGCAAACTTTTAAACATGTCAAAAAGTTTCTTACATAATAATCATTATTAATTCAACCTGTTCTAATCACAGGAAGGAGAATAGCAAGCAAGATAAACATAAAATTTACTAAACTGTAAACTTTACCAGTGTAAGTTACTAAGTAAATCATTAATAAATCGTAAAGAAAAAAATTAAGTTAAACCACATGATCAAGTTATTTGTACAACTTAAGATTCTATTATGATAATTTAATGTCACGCAAACAACAAATTTAAAACAACATTAGTAGTTTCCAAAAGTGAAAGTGGATATGAAAATAAAAACAGGTCAGATAACTTCAACAAAAATACAAAAGCTCATCCATTATCTCCTTGCCTAATCAGGTAGCAGAGGAATTTAATCATTTCTTTTCCAGTATTTCAAACAACAATAATATTGATTCATGTCAAACAAAGCCATTCAACTTGAATGGTTTTGTTGATGAATCAATATTTTTATTTCCCGTTGGTACTGAGGAAGTTAAAAATCTGCATTTTAAATATAGAATAAATATTCCTCCAATGGGTGCTGATGAAACTTCCAGGCAATGATTTAAAAGAAGTTGTAGAGGCTATAAGTGTCCCTCTTACAAATCTAATTAATGAATTTTTCAATAACAGAGTATTTACCGGCTGCCTTAAGATTTCCATTGCCATTCCCCTTCCATAAGAAAGATTGGGCACTTTACAAAGTGCAAAATTTACAAAAATTTTGGCCATTTATTACGTAAATTTCCATATTTTCTACAGTATTCGAAAAATTAAAAAATCAACTTTTAACATTTCATGAAAAGTATAATAAATTAATAAACACTCAGCAAGATTTTTAGGTAACAATTGTCTACTGACACAGCTATTTCCCAGTTTTTGGAAAATATTTTAAATTGCGTAGATAAAAAAAATTCCATTTAACATTTTTTACAATCTCGTAAAGGATTCAATTTAGTTCCACATTTTTCACTTATGAAAAAACTTAGTAGCTGTAGTTATCAGAAGAAATTTTTAGAACTGGTTGTCATACCTTATAAGCTGTAAATAGGTAGTTTAAATTGCATTTCTTGATAAATATACACAAGTAAAAATTTGGGTCCTGACTTCAAAATGTAGCTCATAAAGAACTCAAAATTGTTCTTGGCCCCTTGCACTTTTTTACTGTTGATTAATGATTAGTCTCAACATCTTGAGCCAAACAATTTAACCAATTTTGTAGACGATATAACTGTATCTATATCTAAAGATAATTATTTTAAAATAAATTGAAAATTCTCTAACAGCAGTTCAAAAAATTATTCACTGGATTAATTGTAACCATTTAACTTTAGATATGGATAGAACTGTTGTATTGTGCTTCTCAGGTGAGTGTAATATTAATGATCACGTTGATAGAATTCCCAATAATAACAATAGTATTTGAAACCCATAATATAAAATTCCTGAATGTTAGATGAAAAATTCTCTTGAGATGATCAAACTGATTTCATTTGCAACAAAATCAAACTGTACTGTTTTGCTTTAAAGCCCCTAACACGTTCACTGCCACCCTCTTGTGGTTATACTTTACCGAGGTGCCATCAGGTTTTTTTATTTATTTACTCTCACATATACCTACATTATTGTTAACTATAAATTATCCCTAATTTCTTATGGCAAATATAGTAAATACAACACCCATAGCATATACTGAGGCAACACACAGCGCAACTCTGCTATACCATGTGCCACTTCAGTAGCATATACAGAGGTCCAACCAGCTTTGTAATCTGCATTATTTAATCATTACAATATTATGTTAGACATATTTGTATTTCATTGACAAAATGTAAATCAGTCACATACGTACATATAACATTTTGTGTAGATCTGGGTGTATGCTTACTTGGACACCCACACAGATGTGCACACAAACACATCTCTATACAAGTGAAATTATACACCACACATGCAAGTAAGCATGCCACCTACACTGAAAATATTTTTTGATAAAAATATTTTGAAAATTTTTTAATCTAAGTATTTTTATGATAAAAATACTTTTATCATAATGTACAGTTTGGGTTCTTTATGTATAGTTATTATTACATACTTAATTTTAAAACAAAACAAACAAATTGATAAGGTAATAAAAAAATAAAATAATACTACCAAGTTTCTAAAACAGAATATTAATTTCTATACCCATACAGAAAATTTTAAAAACAAAATAAAATAAAACACTTTACTTGCCTATTGATTACAATTAAATATTATGACATATTTGTGGTAAATTGCAAAACATTTATTCAAACATAACTCTGATTGATCAGAACATTTCAGACAGTAAGAAGTGCTATCACTTTCTTTTTGTTTACAGTGCATAACTTGCATCTTTTATTAACACTATTTTTCTCATTTGGTGGCAATAAAGCTGGCAGGTGGGGACTTGAGACAGACAAAGCAAGACTTCATTGGACAGGATCTCACAATAACTTTTCTATAACTATGTTTCTAAATTCATAATAAGGAGTAGACATTTTGTTATGTTTCCTATATAGATTATACAAACTGAGTAGCAGAAGTGAAAAATATGGATGCCTATCTTCTTTATACACAGCGTTTTTCTTTCGCACGAGTAATAACTCATCATCTGATTCTTGTTATCGATTCTACTCATGTATTTATTGCATTCCGCTACAGCTTGAGGAATTTCTTTTCTACAAGTACTAGTTTCAGTTTGAATTTTGCTTCCATCTAACTCCAATGAGATTATAAGAACTTCTCTCTTGTCTCTCCACTTCAAAACACAGACATTCTTATTAGTGAAGCTTTGTATAATTTCTCCCTTTTTTAACTTCTTACTTGCATCATATGGATTGTATTTCCTTACAGAATTTAACATATCTGTACAATAGGTACCTTTATCGCATAGATTTGATACCAATTTGACACTAAAATAAAAATTGTCTACGTAAAGATAATGTCCTGAATTAAGTCCATTTTGCATCAGTTTTTCAACAACTTTTGTGACATGGCCTGATCCACTCAAGTCATGGTCATTTGATCCTATACATACAAAAAATTTCAGTGTCAGTTCATTTGCTTCGTTTAGCACGTATAGCTTGATACCATATATTTATGACACTTGTTTTTAATAAACTGTTGGAAAATTAACCCTCCTCTCCACAAGACCATATATTCATCTATACAAAGTTCTCTCACTGGTGAATAAATAGTTTCCATAAGGTTGTTAAAAAAAATTTAGTGACTGCCTTACTTTATGAAGATGATCTCTACTGTTTTCTGTCGTTGGATTGACGTATAGAGCCCGAAGTATATGAAGAAAGCAGTTTCTACTCATAAACTCCTGAAAAATTGGAATTTTGTACAGCAAGTTTGTATTTCAGTAATCATTAAGTCGTGGAAGTTTTATTATTGCCATGTGTAATAATAATGCTAAAAATTTCTGAAATTCTTGCAAGCTTACTTGGTTGAAACCTTTCATCTGCACTTGTGGGGCTGTTGCTGTTGATTGTAGAGTTGAACCATTTGCATTTGTTGCATTTAATATGATTTCAAAAACATGGAATTTACTAGAAACAAAAAACCTAAAGGACTATTGTCAGTTAGTGAGTTTAATAATCCAGGTACTGTTGAAAAAGGTTATCAGTGAGGAAGGATTGGATGGTTGGGTATCAGATAATACAAAAGGAGAAGGTTGTTGAGTGTGCCATAGTACCTGGTGAGTTTGTGGTGGTGATGTATGTGATGATGGTGAAGAGGGATTTGTCTCAAAAGCACTTGGGAGTTGTAAAGAAAGTGGGTCAGTAACAGTAAATGATTGTCCATCGACATCATTGTCAGTGTTGCTCTCAAATTCAGATTCCGAGCAGTCGTAATCGAGTTCAACATCACTGAAATCTTGGTCTGACTCCCACATCTCCTCAAGCATTTATTTTCTATCACAGGTAGATATTTTCTCTCTCTTTTTACTATGAGTAGCTGTTGTACTTTCAGGACATTTTTTCAATGGTCCAGAACGATTGACATCATTTTCAGTCATAGCTAGAAAACGTTTATTACAATTAGACATTGCAAAGAACCTAATGTTCACTATACTCAGTTCAGAAATACTGTTCACTATACTCAGGCAGAAAAAAAACAAAAAAAAAAAATTTCACAAAACATGCATATTCTCTTTTTACAAGCTCCGCTTGTAAAAATTCACCTGTACTATATCTAATATCATTATATGTAAAAATAAAAACTGTGATTGCGTAATACAATCTAACAAAGTTACATAGAAGTCTTGTTTAGTAAGTAAGTCTTGTTTCATTAAGAAATATTTATAGTTTTTTATATTATATTTACTACAAGTATATTTATTTTAATCGGAATAACACTGAATCTGACAACATATTAGTTTTTGCTTTTTCTGTTGTTTACAAGATGAAATACAGAAGAGATATATATCAGGAAATGTACCTAAGACAATAAATATGATGGACAAAGAAACAATCTTAAATAGTAAAAAAACTATCATTCTACTGAAAGCACGTCTACTGGAACAATAACTAGGGTCTTACTGTGTGCCTGACTGACAGACAGAACACTAGCACTACCTCCTGCCTGTTGAAGGGAATATTACATTCAACATGTACAGTTCAGTATATGCTATGGAGCCGGCACATAGGCACATGTATTCCTCTCTGTAGCATATACAGAGGTGCAGTGAAAGTGTTAATAAAACACTGAGATTGACATTATTATTAAATATTTATACTGCTTACATATAATCTCATCTGATAAAGTAATATACACGGTCTGTTCACAAAATAACCAAAGATTTTTAATTATACACCAACGGAGATATTTAGTGACAAGCAGTTGGCAGCATTGTGTTCTGTATAACCTCCTCCACAACCACATGTTCTTGGAGTGTTGATATCTCATTTAGTTTTCATATTATTGTTATTTGAGTACAATGTGTTTAAGTGTAAGTACCAATTTTTGTAATGTGCAATTTTCAGGAGCAATGATATAACGTAAAATTTTGCACAAAACTGGGGAAAATTTTCACAAAAAGTTTCAACTTTTAAAAACAAGTTTTCAGAGATGATGCTCTGGGTCATATGCAATGATATGAACGGTTTTCACGATTTAGAAGTGTTCGTCAGTCAATTGAAGACAACCCTCGACCAAGAAAGTCTTCAACTTCAATTGATGACACCCAATGTTCAGAAAATCAACGCTTTGGTGCATGCAAATAACCGATTGATTTCAGAGAACTTGCAGAAGAGGCTAGCATCTCCATTGGATCATAGCATGACATTCTGTCTGTAAAACTGAAAATGCATAGAGTTAAAGTTTGTTCCTCATTTGATGACCAAATAGCAGAAACAACATCAAGTTCTTGTCGGCAACTTGAAAGGTTTGTGAACAACCTCTTGAACCAGCCAATGACAATGAAACATTCACGGAAAGGATCATAACAGGAGACAAAAGCTGGGTTTACTGCTATGACATTGAGACAGAAGTTCAATCATCACAATGGATTGGCAAAGGATCTCCACGCCCCAAGAATACATGTCAGTCTCAATCCAATGACAAAGTGAAGTCAGATGACTGTCCTTCCCCAGCATCGCCACTCACCAGACCTGACTCCTTGCAATTTTTTCTTATTTTCGAAATTAAAATCAGTGATGAAAGAATGCCATTTTGAGACTACTGATGACATTAAAGCAAATTCATCGCAGACCTTAAAGGCTATTTCAGATGAAGCTATCCAGGACTGTTTCACAAGTGGAAACACCGCTGGGAAAAGTGTGAGAATAGGGGAGGGGAGTACTTTGAAGAAGACAAGGACCAATAATCTGTAAAATTAATAATAAAGATTAAAAAATAAGGTTCAGTTATTTTCTGAACAGACCTAGTATCAAATACCATTCTACATAAATATCTAGTAAGTAAATTGTTTATTACTTTGTTTATAGTAATAATAATAAATAATAAGAGGAAAGATATTTAGTAAAACTATTTTCAATTCTAACCAGGAATACTGTTATCTTAAATTATACGACAATTCACAGAGTGCAATAAGTTATTCACTGAAGATTATTATTTCAAATAATATATAATCATAAAAAGTCTTTATACAGCAACAACTGACAATAGATTGTTTCAGAGTAGATGTAATCACAAAGTCATAAAATTAACAGATTTAATTTTAAATTGAGAAAATAATAGAGGTAGAACTTATTTTATTTAATTACCTGCAAGAATAATAGCTGACAAGTTTTTCTTCTGGAGGCATATTAAATAATCTTCTAAATTTACATGTAACATCTTGAAATGTTTTTGTGTCATTATCTGTAACAATAAAAAAAGGTGTTCATAATTTACTACTAATGTATACACAAAACGCTTACATTTTTTTATTAGTATAATGACTAAGATTATTTAACATCTCTTTTAAAACAAGACAACTTTTTCTTTCTGAAATAATCAGCAACAATTTTTTGGTGGAGTTATCCATACAGCTGTTGTTAATTGGGCCTATATTAAAAATATTAGATCCATTAAATATTTAACTGAGTAATACACGTGATTTATTTTATGTTTGTTCATTTAATGCAGTAAACTCCCTTTAGACTGATTTCAGTATAATAAGCTACTTGTGGCTGTACAACTTTCTCTTTTCTAATAAGCTGCTACGTTCAGAGCAAAATGCAGAATCAAGAAACAAAAAAGGTAGGCAATTAAAACAACAATTTTTAACTGATAGATCATTTTATGAATTTCTTTAAAAGAACCTCCATAAAATGATATTTTTTTCATTCTGACTACATGCTGCACTAATGACACTGCTCACCAATGTATTACGATTTGTTTAGCTGAGTTATAATTTTTTTTAACATTATCAAGTGTGACAGTATACTTATTTCAGTGAAGTTTACATTTTTTACTATTGTTTTTTTCTAATTTTAAAGTAACAAATGTATTGGTATTCTTTCAAATGTATTTTAAACTAATTATTTTACCATTTATCTTTGTTTATCAGAACAAAGGTAAATTGGTAAAAGACATGTGACAAATTAGATGTTGGTAAAAACACATTAAGATAATTAGTAATGAAAAAAATTGCAGTCAGTAATTTAATGTTTAATGATCTTTTATTAACTTAATACACTAAAGCAAATATACTTCAGTCTGTTGTTTAACAAAAATGCTTTTTATTTCACAATAATTGGGGATTTTTCTCCTGTTTTAAACATTTCCTACGATCAGCACTTCTATATTTTAATCTATACACAATAAATAAGATGACTAACCAACTTGATTTGTAATACCAACATAATTGTGTTTACTTAAAAATTATAATGACCTTTTTTAAGCAAGTAATGAAACACACAGAAATTTAATCCTAAATAACACTTTAACTGGAAAATAAAAGAATTATATAATCTAGAAATATTTAATCCATTAACAAAAACTATGGAATACAAAATATTACAATTTTTAACCGACTTCAAAAAAGCAGGTTATCAACTCGACAATTTTTTTTTAATTGGAAGAGCATACTTTCGAATGGTCCCATATAAATTTTAACCAAATCCGATATAGTCTTAGGAAACACACAAAAAAAAATTTTTTTTAAGGTATGTTATGCAATATCTCCGACGTGAGATAACCGATTTTGGTGTTTTTTCTTTTAATTGAAAGAGTATACTTTCAGAAGGATACCATATAAATTTTAACCGAATAAAATGATTATCTTAGGAAAAAAAAAAACATTTTCTAATGTATGCTATGTAATATCTCCAATGTTAGTAAACTGATTTAAAAAATTTTTTTAATTGAAAAAGTATATTTTCAGAATGGTCCCCTATAAACTTTTACCAAATCTGATGATAACTTTAGGAAAAATATTTAAAAAAACCTAACAGCTTGAGCCTTAGCCGCTGACTGATCGCACCGTACAAAAGGAGAAGGTTTTATAAAAAAATTTATAACAAAGAAAAATAAAAATTGATTTCAACAAATAATAGTACTAAAAAGTTACAAATAATTATACTTTTATTTATTAACTACAGTAAAAGTATTTACCACAAATAACTATTTTTGAAGTTGGTGCCAGCCAACATAAATTAAACATAAAGTTACGTAAAGTTTGTACCTCAACCAACCACTAGGCAGCTAAACAGAACTTCCATGTGTAAAATGGGATTTCAAGAGTATATAAGAGAGAGCATCTCACAATCAAATCAATTCTTGAGTTTGCTAAGGCATATACATTTGGTGATAAAATATGTAACTAAGCATTTATAAAATATTGCTATACCATATTTTTGGATGTCGCATTTTATTTTCTTCTTTTTCCATCACGGTATAGTCAATTCACCTTTTCTGGTTTCAAAGGGTTACCAGCGCTTTCTTGACTGTCCCACACTTCTTTTGCCCTTCGGTTGATAGTGTATTATTTCCTTGGGGAACCTTCCGTCTACCATCCTATTAACATAGTTCTTCCACCTCTCCCTGTTCTCTACTACTGTGTTGCACAAGGGTAGAACATTTAACTCTTTTCTGATATCCTCATTCCTAAAACGAACTTGTCTGGTGCACCCCTTTACCATACACAGGTATCTCATTTCTGCTGCCTGAATTTTACTGAACTGTCTCTTTCATAAGACCCAACCCTCAGACCCATACAACAGAGTAGGAACAGCCATCACTTTATAAAACTTCATTTGAGTCTCATTCAGCACCTCCCCTGTCCAGTGTTCTCCTTATTGTTCCACAAATGGATTGAAATCTAGAGAACTTCTTATGGCAATCTCTACCATTCTCGCAACATAACAGCCTAGGTAATTAAAATGAGACACCTGTTCAAGAATCTTATCCCCTAGAACGATTTTTGATCTAACAGGAAACTTTCCCAGAAATGCCATGACTTTTGTCTTTGTCAGGGATATCTTCATATTATACTGAGAGCTTAAACCATTCAGATAGAACACAGCCCTCTGCAAATCATCTTCCGTTCTTTGAAGGATTACCTGATCATCCGCAAATAAATTGTTATTGATGGATACATCAGGGTTTATTTGTATCCTTTGGCTTATTGCACTCTTCCATTCTCTACACATTTCATCTATATATATATTAAACAGATAGGGAGAAAGAGGACAACCCTGCCATACACCTCTATTACAACCTCCTCAGTCATCCTCCCATCACAGACGATTGCTATTGATGTCTTTGCGTACATACCTTTAATCACATTTATTAAAGGTTGTGGAATCCCTCTTTTCATCATGATGTACCATAATTTTCCTCTGAGTACCTTATCGAAGGCCTTCTCATAGTCTATAAAACAGAGATGTGTCTCCAAATTAAACTCTACTCTTTTTGCAATGATCTCTTGAAGAGAAAAAACACCATCCACGTACGACCAGCCTCTCCGAAAACCCACCTGATCCTCCATTAAAACTACCTCCAAAATACTTTGCAGTCTACGATTGACAGTACTGCTATATAACTTATAGCATGTGCATAACAAACTTATCCCTCTGTAATTCTTCACCAAACTTCAATCCCCTCTCTTTAAAACGAATATCACTTTGGCTATCTTCCACTCCTTAGGGATTTTTGAACTCATCCAACACATATTAAGTGTATGAGGCGCAGCTTAAATAATGTGCCTCCACACTTCAAGAGCACAGAGTTAATACCATCTACTCCTACTGCCTTTCTGTTTTTTTCTGTTTTCAAAGCATTTTCAAATTCCTTCATTTCTATCAAATCTTTTTTCAGTAGGTTCTGAGTTTTCTATTATAGATCCCTCATACCACAAGTCTTTGTAATGTTCTATCCACTCTTCCTTACCTATAATATCCAGTGTTGCTGTATCCTTCTCTAAGCTATTTAGACGTTTCATGAGTTTACAGTCAATTGTTTGTCTGCCATGTAAATCCTTCTCCACCATAGATATAAACCTGTCCCACGATTTCTGTTGAGCTCTTCACTATGATTTTAGCATAATTCCTTTTAATTCTATACTGTTCTCGTGTGCTGTCTGAAGGATTCTGTATCATAGCTTTATATGCCTTTCTTTTATCTCCTATTTTATTTTTATATTATATTTTTGGATATTATAATTTTTCTTACATTATATTAGGTGATAAGATCAACCTAAGAGTCTATAAAGTATTGTTATACTATATTTTTGTGTCGCATTTTATTCTTAAATTATATCTTTGTAGATCTCACTTTATTGCAGTAAAACTTCTATTACCAATTTTGCATTGTTTAAAGTAGGATCTGCATTATATAGATCATAGGTTTTTTTTTGTTTAACTTGTGTTGGCTGGCACCAACTTCAAAAATAGTAGTTATTTGTGGTATATACTTTTACTTTAGTTAATAAATAAAAATATAATTATTTGTAGCACTTTAGTACTATTATTTTTTGAAGTCTGTTTTTATTTTTATTTGTTATAAATTATTTACCTGTAGCTACAACACCTAAAAATCGTTTCAATATATTTTTTGATAGATGCCTTTGAAATATAATCATTGAAATTAATTACTATTTTAGAAAAATAATTTTTTATCATTAATAAGCTGAAAACAATACAGAAATAATAAATATATCTGAAAATTATATTTTTTCACAATTTCTTGCTGACATTCAACGTTATGAATCTTATTTTTCATTGAAAAAGTACAATGTAATAGTCAATTTTAAACCATTAATTTACAAACAAACAAAGCACAACAAATATATTTTAGTGATACTACTATACCGAGCTATATAGGTGTTACCAAATTTATTTGATAAAATTTCACCCAAGAAATTTTTGCAGCTCTACCTTTACATGCTGTACTTTTAAATAAAATAATACCAACAAGATGTTACACAAAATTTGTTTATTTATTTTTTATCATTTAAAATACATACACCATACAATTGATAATTTCTGTATTAAAGGTGGATTCTATTATAAAGTTTTACAGCATCAATGCTGGACTGCATTTCTGGAAATTGTTTGAAACAAAAAGTTTTAAAAGATTATGTTTTTTTATAAATTATAGCTAGAGAAAAAGGTTACCCTGATTTCTGTTCCATGATAAAATAATACTATACTAAAATTCTTGGGACAAAAATCACAAGGCAAAATTAATGATTTTGTAAAAAAAAAATAGCTATGAAGCTTAAAAAAATTGTAATTAAAAAACATAATTTTAGGTTTAGAATGCATTAAATTAAATTGTTAACAAGCCAGTAAAACTTGGGAAATTTATGCAAATAAAGTTAATCAAAATGAGCACAAATTTAAGAAATATAACTTATTTTAAAAAGAAAATATCAAAATTTTGCAAAAAAATGGTACTATTCTAAACCAAAATAAAAATCAACATAGTTTAATGAAATAAAATTTTAAGTTGTTTAAAACAATCTTCTTCATGTTTATAAAAATCCTAATATAATGTACAGCGTTGTAGATTTGTAATGCAAATACATCAAATAGTAGAATGTTGAATGCAGCAAATTTGGTAAATACTGCTACTATTTCATTACATATTAATAATTAATCATTTTAAAAGTTTTCCTTGAAATCTTAATTTTAAAGAATACTGGAATTATTTCCAGTAAGTATCCTATACTTACAGTATACTGTAACTTTTTGAAAAACTTCCTAGTTTGAATATGAAAAGAAAATATGCTGTAATAATGTTTAAAATAACTTTAATAGAATTAATTTACAAAACTTTTTACCCTCTTTATCAAAAAATTTCTAATTTCTTCTTGCTACTTAAAAGAAGGAGAAATAGAAAAAGTTAAACAAAAGTTCTGGCAAAATATTTTAGTTAGGAATAAAAAAGAACAAATATAGCAATAAGATTTTACAAGCATTCATGAATATTTTAAAAGTTTAAAATATGTAAAAACTTTTCTACAGGTGAGAGAATTATTAAATTGATGAATACAACATAAACAATACTGATTTAAAAACAGATTTAAAATTGTAAAAACCTTCACAAAATTGATGCAACATACATTCTTATAGTTGGAAAAATTTAAATACGATAGTTTCATAATTCAAAATTTTCACATGTTTTCCTTATTTTCACAAGTCAACAAAAAATAAAGCATTATTCAGAAAAAAGCAACTGAAACTGTTATCGATTAAAACCAATAAAAATCCTTGTTCAAGAAAGAGAAATCAGAAAAGTATTTCTACCCAAAAGGGAAGCAGTTCTTCTCCCACCAAATCTTTAAAATCCTGAACATTCCAAGTCTGAATCATTGCCAAGAATAAACATCATTAAAAGCAAATTAGCATTCTAGGAGTTGTGCTTATACAAAGAAGAGACAGCTTTCACTTATTTATATAATACAAATATTGATAGTTATCAATATGACTGAATATTGATTAAACTAGACCCTGCAGCATATTAATTTGATAAATGAGTTAAAAAATATACATTTATAATAACTTATCGTTCATATTTCTTATCAAACAGTAATTTGACAAGAAAGTTAAGGTTTATATGTTACTAATTTTGTTTGGAAATATACACCATACTATGAAAATACCAATAATGACATTTTTTTCATTATTTTTTCTTAATTATTATAATTAAAACCATAAATATAATTAATTTAAAGGATGCAATGCTTATTCAATACATATTAAATTTTATTTATTTTATAAAATAAAATAGGTATTTATAGATAATAATGTAATATTCAAATTATTCATGAAGATTGTTTTGTTCCCATTGACTGGTTTCTTCTTCTTCTTCTTCTTAAAATATCATCTTTTGGAAGTCCAAAGCTAGTTCAAAAGAGTCTTAAGAAACAGGTGAATCTAGTTGGCTACAAAAAAAAACAATTTACATCAGTAAAGGGCGTATTAAATTACTGATGTGTATATGAATTTTTAATGCAAACATTGTATCCCCTCCAGATTATCAATAAAAATTTAAGAAATTATTATTTTAAAACAGCACTCACTATTTTAAGGACTGTATTTTAGTCAGAAGACCACTTCAGTTTTAATTATAATTTAAATAGATATTTTAAATAAAAAATGTATTTTTAATTATCTTAATTACACAAATAAATTATCACATATAACAATTATTTTTTCTTCTTCTTCTTCTTCTTCTTCTTCTTCTTATTATTATTATTATTATTATTATTATTATAGGTATACTTTTACATCATATTACAACATTAACATAAAAAAAATTTTAATGTTATGATTTTTTTTGTCTTCAGTCATTTGACTGATTTGATGCAGCTCTCCAAGATTCCCTATCTAGTGCTAGTCATTTCATTTTAGTATACCCCCTACATCGTACATCCCTAACAATTTGTTTTACATATTCCAACCGTTGCCTGCCTACACAATTTTTTCCTTTTATCTGTCCTTCCAATATTAAAGTGACTATTTCAGGATGCCTTAATATGTGGTCTATAAGTCTGTTGTCTCTTCTTTTAATTATATTTTTCCAAATGCTTCTTTCTTCATCAATTTGCCGAACACCTCTTCATTTGTTACCTTATCCACCCGTCTAATTTTTAACAATCTCCTGTAGCACCACATTTCAAAAGCTTCTAATCTTTTCTTCTCAGGTACTCCGATCATCCAAGTTTAACTTCCATATAAAGCTACGCTCCAAACATATACTTTCAAAAATGTTTTCCTGACGTTTAAATTAATTTTTGATGTAAACAAATTATATTTCTGACTGAAGGCTCGTTTCGCCTGTGCCATTCGGCATTTTATATCACTCCTGCTTCGTCCATCTTTAGTAATTCTACTTCCCAAATAACAAAATTCTTCTACCTCCATAATCTTTTCTCTTCCTATTTTTACCTTCAGTGGTCCATCTTCGTTACTTCTACATTTCATTACTTTTGTTTTGTTCTTGTTTATTTTAATGCGGTAGTTCTTGCGTAGGACTTCATCCATGCCGTTCATTGTTTCTTCTAAATCTTTTTTACTCTCAGCTAGAATTACTATATTATCAGCAAATCGTAGCATCTTTATCTTTTCACCTTAAACTGTTACTCCAGATCTAAATTGTTCTTTAACATCATTAACTGCTAGTTCTATGTAAAGATTAAAAAGTAACGGGGATAGGGAACATCCTTGTCAGACTCCCTTTTTTATTACAGTTTCTTTCTTATGTTCTTCAATTATTACTGTTGCTGTTTGGTTCCTGTACATGTTAGCAATTGTTCTTCTATCTCTGTATTTTTACCCTAATTTTTTTTTAAATGCTGAACATTTTATTCCAGTCTACGTTATCGAACGCCTTTTCCAGGTCTATAAATGCCAAGTACGTTGGTTTGTTTTTCCTTAATCTTCCTTCTTCTACTAATCTGAGCGCTAAAATTCTTTCCCTTGTCTCTATACTTTTCCTGAAACCAAATTGGTCTTCTCCTAACACTTCATCTACTCTCCTCTCAATTCTTCTGTATAGAATTCTCGTTAAGATTTTTTATGCATGACTAGTTAAGCTAATTAATTGTTCTGTATTCTTCAAATTTATCTGCTCCTACTTTCCTTGGTATCATGACTATAACACTCTTTTTGAAGTCTGACGGAACTTCCCCTTTTTCGTAAATATTACAAAACAGTTTGTATAATCTATCAATCTCTTCCTCACCTGCACTACGCAGTAATTCTGCAGTTATTCTGTCTATTCCAGGAGCCTTTCTGCCATTCAAATCTTTTAATGCTCTCATAAATTCAGATCTCAGTATTGTTTCTCCCCTTTCATCCGACTTCCTCTATAAAACCATTTTCTAATTCATTTCCTCCGTATAACTCTTCAATATATTCCACCAACAATTGACTTTAGATTTTAATTTATGTATCCCAAAATTTTCCTTAACTTTCCTGTATGCTTTGTCTATTTTACCAATGCTCATTTCTTGTTCCACTTCTGAACACTTTTCTTTAATTCACTCTTCTTTTGCTAGTTCGCACTTCCTGATTATAGTATTTCTTAACTGTCGATAGTTTCTTCTACTTTCTTCAACACTAACATTCTTATATTTTCTACGTTCATCCATCAGCTGCAATATATCCTCTGACATCCAAGGTTTTCTACCAGTTCTCTTTGTTGCGCCTAAGTTCGCTTCTGCTGATTTAAGAATTTCCTTTTTAACATTTTCCCATTCTTCTTTGATATTTTCTACCTTATCTTTGTTACTCTGTCTTCTTGCGATGTCCTCCTCAAAAATCTTCTTTACCTCCTCTTCCTCAAGCTTCTCTAAATCCCACTGATTCATCTGACACCTATTCTTCAAGTTTTAAATCCTGATCTACATTTCATTATCACTAAATTATGGTCGCTATCAATGTCTGCTCCAGGGTAAGCTTTGTAGTCTATGAATTGATTTCTAAATCTTTCCTTAACCATGATATAATCTAACTGATACCTTGCAATATCAGCTGGCTTTTTACCTGTGTATATTCTTCTATTATGATTTTTAAACTGGGTGTTGGCAATTACTAAATTATACTTCGTGCAAAACTCTATAAGTTGGCCCCATCTTTCATTCATTTTGCCTAGCCTGTATTCACCCACTACATTTCCTTCCTTGCCTTTTCCAATGTTTGCATTACAATCAACAACTATTATTAAATTTTCATCCCCTTTTATCTGTTAAGAAATTGCTTCGTCAATTTCTTCATATACACACTCTACTTCATCATCATCATGGGCACTTGTAGGCATATAGATGTTAATAATTGTTGTCGGTTTAGGTTATGATTTTATTCTTATTGCAATGATTCTGTCACTATGCATTTTGAAATACTCTACTCTCTTCCCTATCTTCTTGTTCATTACAAAACCTACTTCTGCCTGCCCATTAATTGAAGCTGAGTTAATTATTCTAAAATCACCTGACCAAAAGTCCTCTTTCCACCGAACCTCGCTAATTCCTACTATATCTATTCATTGCATGCTCCGACTCGTAGAAAGTTATTTTTTAATTTTCTGGCGACCCCTTCCTTAGTCCCAACCTGGAGATCCGAACGGGGGCTAGTTTACCTCCGGAATATTTTAGCAAGGAAGGCACCTCCATCATCTTTATATGAAAATGCAGAAAGCTACAGTCTTGTAAAAAAAAGCAGCTGTAGTTTTCCAATGCTTTCAGCTGCGCAGTACTCAGAAGATTGAGTGATGTTGATATGGCTGTTTAAGTCGTCCTGACCTATGCCCTTAACAACTACTGACAGAGCTGCTGCCCTCTTTCATGAATCAATCCTTAGTCTGGGTCTCAACAGATACCTCTACGACATGGTTGCACCTTCGGTTCAGCTACTCTGTATCACTGAGCACTCAAGCCCCCTCAACATCGGCGAGGTCTCATGATTCATAGAGGGAGATGTTATAATTAAAATTAAAACTGAAGATTACCTAATTCAACCAAAAATCATCTCCCAAACAGTGAGTGTGCTTTATTATTCTATTTAGATGATTCATTTATATATAGTTTCTTACCTACTGGTGCTGCAACAGACTCCGTAACAGAATTTGCTATGACAGACTGTATTTTACAGAAAACAAATTCAGTGACATCCTCCTCTTTTTCAAAATGTTTTAAACAATCAAGATTCTGATGTAACCATTCCCAATGATTCTGTATTTCATTTAATGTTAATGAACAGGCTATTTCTGAAAATATAACAAAACAAAACATCATTATAAAATGAAACATAATTTTGATTATTTATTTTACACTTCTACTTTTCCTTATTAATAAAGAGAAAAAATGGAACGATCTAGCTAGTGACTTTCAAGTTCCAAAATCACTTGAAAAATAAACTAAACAAATTTATAAGATTAAGATAAATTAGTTACATTATTAGTTCACACATCAGTTGCTGCATAAAATAATGAATGATCAGCACTACAACCAAACAGAGCAAAAGAGAGAGATTCTGCGAGATGAACTATCTCTCAACTTGTAAACCCATTTTCAGTTAAGCAAATCATCTTATTTAGTCCGAAAATGACTATTTCAAAGAGGGTAACGAATCACCAAGTCAATTTTGGACAATATAAAAGTGCATGCTCACAATATACCGCACAATATTAGCATATTTTTTTATATTATAATAATATATGTGAATTTCCATCTCTGATCACAGCTAATTCTTACAATTTATATGGTGTTAGATAGCTATAATAATAATTGAAATACTGATTTCCTTTTTTGTTTGCATATTCTATTTAATTTTTGTAACCAATCCAATGTGTCATACACTGGATCAGATAACTAAAAATATTAAAAAAAATTAATGATGGTTAAAACGCAGTAATTTTTTTGACAGATATTATTTAAAAATTATCAATTATTTTCAGAATAAAAATGCTTATGTAATAGTTGTTAATTAACAGATTTTTTAAGTGAATAATTAAATAAAATCAGTACCCTAATGCAATTGCACACAAAGTATATCCATTCAGTACATGAAAATATATGCATGTTTAAGCAATAATTTATTTAAGATCTATATATAAAAGAGCCAAGTTATATGTATCAAAAAAGAAAAAAGTGTGTGCACACACGTACACACATTATACTATTTCTAATAATTATACTCATGTAGTATCACCTACAGACAAGGTGAGAAGCACAGCTAATGTTTTTTTGGTACTCTTCAGTTATATGTCAAGAAAAGTTATTACTTAATAGTTGTAACTTAGTCAGCGGGGTGACTGGTGCCGGAATGAGCCAGAACACCATTCCAGTAGTGCTTTTTGCGACAAATAAAAAATTGTCCTTTTACATAGAATTTGTTTTAACTTAAGTCTGGCCTTTGTTTTAGTTTAACAATAAGTATTCATAGTTTTATTTCTTAATGAAAGATATTATCAGTTCCTTAAATGGTGTGTGACGAAGTAAACTGCTGTAAATTATAAAAATCAGACCGCACGAAAATTGTCCTTGCTTTTGGATATCCGCAGGCAAACAACAAAATAAAAATTTGCTAAAAATCTAATGAAATAATAAAAGCAATTATACAGATTAAAAAACACGACACCCAAAAAATAAATAAATTGAACTAAAAAAACAATAAACTGAAAATAGCAAACTAAACATCATTATGCAGTATTTAATTAAATAAAATAATGGGCGACTGATCAACTTCGCACAGTTTTAATTTGTTTAAATATATTTTCCATGTTGTAGAAAAATAAAGTATTGTTTAAGGTTGCCTAATGATGAAGAAAATTTTGTCCTTCGATGAAAATATTTAAATGCAGTTGGGGGGCTCTGAATATTAATTATTCTATGTAGAAGCCCCCCCCTCCACCACGACTATATGTAAATATTTTCATCAAAGGACAAAATTTTCTCAATGATGTAAGACCTGGTGAGAGCTTAATCATTAAACAACCTTAAATGCCTGCTATTTCTATAACAAGAAAAATATATTTAGAGTAATTAAACCTCTCTGAAAGTTGATCGGTCACCCATTATTTTATTTAATTAAATACTACATAACGATATTTAGTCCTTTATTTCTATACCTTGTTTTCTTTTTAACAAACTTAAAAAAAGGAGGAGGTTATCAACTCGGCTGTATTTTTTTTTATTAATGTATATTCCATATAAATTTTAAACATGTCTGATGATAATCTTAGGAAAAATAACAAGAAAACCATTCAACAAAAAATATCTACAATCTTATATAATATAAATCCTGCTTCCAACAATGCAAAATTGGTATAACATAAGTTTTACAAAAATAAAATTAGATCTACAAAAATATAATACAACAATAAAATGCGACATATAAAAATATGATATTGCAATACTTTATAGATGCTTAGATATATATATATTATCACCAAGTATATGCTTAGCGAACTCAAAATGAGGCATGATTATGAGATGTTCTCTCTTATATGCTCTTGAGATCCCATTTTACAAGTGCGAATCCCGTTTAATTGTTTAGAGGTCAGTTGAGGTACTAACTTTACCTAACTTTATGTTTAGTAAAGTTGTGTTGGGTGGTGCAGACTTAAAAAATGATTATTTGTTGAAAATACTTTTACTTTAGTTAATAAAAATATAATTATTTGTAACTTTTTAGCACTATTATTTTTTGAAGTAGATTTTTATTTTTTATAAATTATTTTATTTTCACTTTGATTTATTGTTGTTTTTTTTAGTTCTATTTATTTTTTATTATTCTTTTGGCAGTTGTTTTTTTAATTTTTATAATTGTTTTTATTATTTAATATTTTTTTGCGATCATAAAAAAAATTCACGACTTGAAAACTTACAGATATAACATATTTAACGTACTAAGGAAAATGAGGAATCTGTAAACATTTCAATTTATTTATTTAATTGGCGTGTACCAATCTAAACTTGCAGATTTCTCAAGCAATTGAGTTCCTCAAGAGAGTTTTTATCATACAGATCATACACCAATTTTCTGGAATCCAAACAACTAATGGCTAAATTCTCCAATTGTCTCACACGACTCAATGCTACATAGGCCTGGCTTTGGGAAAGATGTTAGAGCTCAGATCTACAACACCAGTTCCTTGTAGTTTATGCACCATCACAATATTAGTGGCAGTATACGCCATTCCACTTTGCCCTGTCTCCCTAAAGCATCAACTTCAACAATAGTGGACTTGATCCTCAATCCAATGTAGACAGAGCATTACCTCTAATCATACTGTCATTAAACTCTATAAAGACCATTGTGGGAGCTCACTGAGCTCAAGCTGGTCTCGGCATAGTGCAGACTACTCGATTTTTCTGAGTATATTGGTTTTAATTTTTGTTCTGGTTCAGTTCCACCATGATTTTGTAATATACTAGTAAATACTCCATTTTATCGTGAGTTTTGCAAATCAGATGATTAGTTGCAAAGATATAACAACATTTACAAATAACCGTGATCTGTTAGGTCAAGAATGTACCTGATGCACGCAAAAATTAGCCTTCAACTTATTAACAAATACCCCATCTGAATTTTGAAAATCGAAAAATTATTTGCAGAGATATTATAACAGCACCCCATTGCACCTCTCAAAACAGCGTCCCAGGAGCACCCTGTTTGTTAACAGTAGATGGTGATGATTAGTCTAACCTCACACGAGGTCCTCACATCACCTCATTACTCTAGCCTCATATGCAGTCTCCACAAGAAGCCCATTATTATTAAACAAAAATTGTTTATATTTATTTAATATAATTTTATTTTATTTAACATAAATCTAATTCTATATTTCTGTAAAATTATTCATTTGATATAATTGATTCAGTTTAAACCCAGCTAACATGCTGACAGAGGCTCACAGTTCAGTCCATTAATTCAATTCGTTAATGCTTGTGTTTCAACTGGCAAATCACCACAACATTGATATATGTATGTATATATATATATATATATATATATATATATATAAAAGACAAAAGTATGATAGTTTTCCACCAACAGTACAGAATTCAATAATGCCTCTTACCTTATTCTTATTATTTTCCCATTTTAAGAGCTCTTTCTAGGGTTTCCCCTAGAATCATCAGTTATTAAAATTTTTTTAAATCACACTTTAAACTCAAAAACATTAAAATTGTCGCATATTATAAAAATAAGTAGTCAAAAAATTAAAATAAAATATTTCATGTGGCCAGCCACACATACAGTACTGTTATCTATGGCAGTTTTGATAAGACCATTATCAAACTCTGTCTGTACATTAATCAAGTTAAACTTTTGTCTAAACTTGTATATATAATATTTTTCTAAAATAATTAATATTTTACTATTATTATCATATGCTTGTACAATTTTTATTATTTTTAAATTTGTATCTGAGTCGGTGATTAAATGTTTATTGATTATTAAATATCCTGCGAGATTGGAGAAACCTAATTTATTGTTTTTATAATATCTAAAATGTTCTGCAAACCTTACCCTAAATGATCTACTAGTTTCCCAATATAAATTTTGTTACAATCATTGGATGTTATTTTATAGATACCACAAAAATTATTAGGATCATTATCATTATGATTACGGATTTTAAAATGTTTTATTATATGATTGTATGGATTATATGCTGGTTTACATTTTTTATCATTATAAACATTAACCACATTTTCAATAATCTTGTTAGTACAGGAGTATTTTATATAAATATTCTCATCATCACATTTATTATTCATAGGTATCAATGTTGCTGCATTATTAGATTTCAATTTCTGTTTTTTATAAATATTATCAATTAATGCAATACATTTTATAATAATATCTATTTCTACATCTAGTTTTTCTTTAATATAATAAAATCTTACCCAAAACAAAAATGTTAGCAGAGAGATATAGAGTAAAACAAGAAGTGAAACAAGGATATTATTGAAGAAACCATATAAATATTAAATTGTACAATACTCAACTTTATTAATTAAAAATTTTAGGTAATGTCATGTTTAATTATATAATGGATTTAATTAGGGCTAATATATATATATACATAGACAAGTAGTCTAATTAAAATAAAAAATGGTAATAATGGAAAAATATTTTTTAAGATAATTTGAGTTTGGTAAAAACACATGAATTTTAGATAATTCTGATAATAAAGACTTTGTAAATCTAATGAATGTAAAATTCAGTGATGAGAAATCAATAATAGCTAATGCTTTTAAATTTAATCTACTAGATAATATTAAAAATAAAATTATCAAAAATATTATTATTGATACCAGGATTAATATTAACAGAATTAGCCATAATGAAGAAGCTAAAGAAAGATTATCTAATGTTATCAGTAATAACATTTATAAAATTAAAAATATATATATATATAAATAAGAAACTACTTTTCAATAAAAAGGCAGTATATAATTTAAAAGAAAATAATTGTATTCTACTTAAATGAGACAAAAATAACACACCAGTTATTATGTTAAGTGATAAATAAAATAATTTAATGGAAAAATATATAAGTGAAAATAATTTTACAAAACTAAAAGACCCAACCAGTAAATTTCTAAAAATTACAAAAAGTTTAATAAATTATAAGGCAATCTTTAATTATAATAATAATAATATGAGGTATCACACTAGATTACATCCATTTAAACCACTTGTCCCCAAACTTACTGGTCTTCCTAAAATACATAAACAAGATAACCCAATTGATCCATTAATTAATTTAAAATCTGCAACTTGTTTTTTTATTACTAAAATAATCGATAAAATACTCAATCTAAAATCAATTTACTAAATAAGTACATTGTAAAAAATGGGTACAATTTAACAAATTAAATAATTTAATAGTGAACGAAAATACAAAAATGATAAGTTATGACATAACTAACATATACCCTAATATCCCTATAGATCAAACTATATGTATAATAAGAAATAAACTGAAAATTAATAATGAAGATCCAAAATTTATCGATAATAATATAACTATCATTAGAAGAAATATATGTCAACAAAACTATTTAAGTTTAACAAAGTTTAAACTATTTGAGTTTAACAATGAATTTTACACATAAGATAATACTTTGCACATGGGATTTCCATTACTGGCCATTATGTCCAAAATTTATTTACAGGAGTTTGAGAATAGGATGGTTGATGGTATTACTCGCATTCATAAAATTCAATTATGGGTTCAGTACGTTGATGATATTTTGGTAGTCTATGAACCTGTTATAAATAATGAACATTTAATAATTTTAAAAAACTTAAATTCTTATCATAATAATTAAAAATTTACCATTGAAACAGGCAAATACAGAAAAATAAATTTTTTAGATGTTGACATAGAAATTAGTAAAAGTAATAAAATTATACCATCTATATGTAGGAAACCAACAACTAGTAAAATAATTATTAACAGAAGATTGAATCATCCTTGGACACATAAAATTAATACATTTACAAACATGTTAAATAGAGTAATATATTACACACAGGATAATAAAGAAAAACTAGATGCAGAAATAGATATTATAAAATATATTGCAGAAAAATATTATATATACAAGGATAGACAAAATTTTAACTTGAATAATGAACAGACAGAGTTTGATAATGATTTTCTTATCAAAACCGTCATAGATAACAGCACATTCATATAATTTATTAAATAAAAATTTTAAATAATGTTAGTACAGTACTGTATGTGTGGCTGGCCACATGAAATATTTTATTTTAACTTTTTGACTACCTATTTTTATAATATGCAACAATTTTAATGTTTTTGAGTTTAATGTGTAATTTAAAAACATTTTTATTAACTGACAATGAGGGAAACCCTAAAAGCACTCTTAAAATGGGAAAACGATAAGAATAAGGTAAGAGGCATTAATGAATTCTGTACTGTTGGCGGAAAAGTGTGTTATACTTTTGTCTTTTAGTGAAGTGAATAAAAACCAGAATTTATTTTTACTTGCAATTATACAAGTGTTTACTTGCATTCTATGAATAAACAACGGTAAACCAAATACTTGACAAGTATTCTCTTTAATTGTAAAACAGGGAAGTGAATAACCTTTACTTATCAAGCGTTTACTTGTAACTATACGCAATTACTGATTCCGGTCAGACTTTACTTAAAATGAGTGAATAAAATCCTAAGTTCGGAAGAGTATTAAAGTATTTACTGGTAGAATTTCAAGGTAGCTATTTAGTAACCTTATCAAACTTTCATTTAATTTTTTTATACTTGGTATGGCTGCCTTTGTCAACATTCGTCAACCAAAAACTTACAAAGAAAGGCGAGCATTGAGTCGAAGAAGATATGAAGAACTAATTCCTTTTACAAAAGAATCAGTTGAATTTTTGACGAATGCTTTTTTGGAAGAAAGTAATGAAAAGCGAGGAGGTGCTCTGTCATCGCAACAGAAGATGGAAGTATTTTTGCGGCACTTATCTGACCCTGGATTTCAAAACGGTGTCAGTGAAAACTTCGGGATTTAATGTTCTACAGTATGCAAAACTTTCGATTACGTTCTGAATAAAATAAATGAAAAGGCATCTGAGTGGATTCACTTGCCACAGAATGCTCATGAGTTAAATGAAGCCAAGAGAAAATGGAGTTCTCGCTTTAAAATGCCGAGCGTAATACGTGCTGTGGATTGCACGCACTTAGAAATAAATAAACCAACACGCTACGGAGACTGTTACATAAACCGTAAGAAATATCCCAGCATCAACGTTCAGGTAACATGTGATTCCACTGAAAAAATCACTAGCGTTGATGCTTCTTGGCCGGATAGCTCCCATGACAGTCGCATTTGGTGACGGAGCAGTGTTTGCCAAACCATGGCTAAATTTAATGGTACTTTTGGGAGACAGTGGGTACGGAATTGCCCCATGGTTAATAACACCTTTTAAACCAGGGGGAAACAGGCAGGGAGAAGTGTTCAATAAACAACATTCTAAAGAAAGAGTTGTTATTGAACACATTTTTGGTCAACTTAAGAAACGGTTCCTGATATCGGTGAATCTTGTTCGTGTAAAATTGGGAAAAATTCCGAAAGTATTTGTGACATGTTCTGTTTTACACAATGTTGCGAAACATTTAAATGACGAATATTGTGAGTTAGAAGAAAATATCAATTATGAAAGAGAAGAGGATGAAAATGAAGAACCAGAAGAACTTGAGAATGGAATTCGTCTCAGAGGGCAGGCAAGAAGAAATGGAATCACAGCTTTTTTGTTGGAAAATTGATTTGGAATAAACTCCTTATCATTTTACCATTTTTTTATATTTATCATTTATTAAAAACTTTAATAAAATTTATTATTACTATAAATTTGTTACCCTTTTCCTTACTTCATTTTGTACATAAAAAAATGTAATAAGCATAAACAACAGGAGAAAAATAAATAAAGAGAAAAATCAGTATAAGAGAAAAAACAAAATTAATCATTTATACTGGATATTTCTATTTTATACTGGTGTGTGTGCCTGCATGTGCGCATGCAAATGAATGAGCATGTTAACACAAATACGCACGCGGCCCCCGCAAGTATAATGGATTTTTAATATTTTTTTTTTTTTGGAAGTGATAGGTTTTTATTTTATTTTATTAAGGCTTACAAATACAAAATTAAATACATAATTTTTTTACAGAAATACAAAATAAGGATTACTTCAACAATATGTATTCGCTGAGATCAAAATCTCTGTTCTCTTCATTAACTTCGCACTGTTCTGTTGAAGATGATTACACGTAATTAATTTTCTCTTGTTCCAGTTCTGTCTCCTCTGCCTTAATTTTTATTTCCTCTCTCTTCATCAGCATTCTTGCAAGTTTCAGCTGCTCATTGAGAACAAGTCGTTGAAGATCAGTGGTTGATAAATCGGCTGTTTCATCAGTGTCCCAATGCTGTCTCTCTTTTTTACGCTTTTCAATCTGTCCTGGTTTTGAATGATTTTCGTCTACTGACTTTTTAGCGATTTTGTTAGTAGGCTGAATTGGGGTATCTTCTTGAATCCTATTTTCAATTCCTACATTGGTTGTTCCGGGTATCTGATGCAATACAGGATTTTCTTGAATTTCAAGTAACTCAAGGAGATTTGATTCCCATTTTAGTAATTTCACTGCTCTATTCCCACTTTTATTTTTGTCAGTTTTCTTTTTAAGGACTGTTTTCATATTATTTAAAAATTTTTTAATTTTTTCTACTGTAATTGACTTCCCCGCACTTTTCTGATATTCCTTCTGAATAGTGTTCTATGCTTTTTCTTTGGCAACAATTCTTTTAGAACTCATAGACTGGTCTAAAACAATGGTGTTGTCTTTAAGAATATTTGCCAAATACATTCTGCTACTTTCTGACGCAGATGGCTCTACTGGTTCTTGAACTTCGAAATTAGTCTCTTCACTAGACATGATGATGTTTGCTAAAAGACTGGCATGCAAACGGTGCTGGATTGATTAAAACATGAGAAACATTTGATATATTGACAAAAGTGTCTAAACACAATGATGTACAGGATATGAATCATATAAGTATTGATAAGTAAAGAGAATACTGGATAAGTAAAAGCAAAATGGGAAAACTACTCGCAAATACTCGGACAACTACAAATGTTACAAGTGTTTACTTATAAATAGTAGTAAAAGGTTATTCACTTAGTCTCAAGGGTTTACTTTACTTGACCAGTATTTACTTTAAAGTAAAAAGCATAGTTTATTCACTTCACTGTTTGATGCAATTGGTACAGAGGGAAAATGGACAAATACAATAACAAAAAAAGAATTGATTTTGCTAAGTTAATATATGTATATGGCCTATAATATTACTGGTAATGTAAGGATTCCAATGCAGGGTCATACATCTAAATCGGTTCGGCCATTTAGCAGCTACAGTCAAACAAACATACATACATACACACATACACCCTAAATACATTAATCTCCTTTTTGGGCAGTCATGTAAAAATTTAAACATGAAATTTAATTTCACAAGAAAAAGATAAGTTTTGCTTCTTTATTGGAAATGAATGTGCAATTCTCATAACACTGTCTTGTAGCCAGCTGCCTGTGGCTATAGACCATACTCTAGGACTCTGCATTAATACAAAACCAAACATTCCAGTACAGGAAAATTTATGAGTGCACTCCTGAATCTAGTAGTAATATTGGTATTAATAGTGCCAGACAGAAACACAGAAACTTTAATGCCTTTAATAATAAATTACATAAAACTAAGATTGTTAACTACTTCAGATGAATGGCAGGCACATCAGAAAATTGCAAACCTGCCGGGAAACTATGTCCACCAAACAGTTAAATTATTTGCAAAATTATGTAGACCCACAAACAGGAGGCCATAATCAAACTATAGAAAGTACATGGAAATTAGCATGAGGTGAAGCACAGATAAAGGAATAATAGATTTGCATCGTATACAGTTGATGTGGCATCACTATGATAAAGATTGTGATTTATTTCAGAAAATCCTCACTTACATTGCTTACATTGCTGCTAACTGGCCTCCAGGGTAAAAAGTAAGTCAATATTTAAACTAATACAATAACTAAAAAGCATTTCAATCAAACAATTATTATTTCAAATACCTTAACACAGTTATTACATACAATGTAATAGTAGCAAACATTCTTTTTAACATAATTTTAAAAAAATGAAAATTAATTTAATTCACAAGATTTTCAGTTGGTAAACCCGCTTTAAAACTGCCATTAGTGTTTCTTGACACCAACAGAAGAGTACCAAGAAAGTATTTTTATAAATCATATTACAAAATTTGAATATAAGATGCTATGTTTAATCTTTTTTATATAGAACAACAAACAGTTAGCATAAAACTACAACAGGTTACATCTTAAAGTAGTTTTATTAAATTAATTAGAATTACATTACAAATCAAATTCAATAATAAACAAATCTAATTTGCCAAAATTATTTATAATCTTTTTCTTAAGAAATGATTCAGCTACATGCAAGAAGAATGGACTTTAATTTTTTATATTAATCAAATATAAAAAGTAACAATTTTGGAATTCAAAAATTGAAATAAAAACTCAAAAAAGCTATACTTTGTAATTCCAATTTTATCATTTTTTTAAAGTCAAAAATAAAATCTTTGTTAATTTAGAGCAACAATTTTGGTAAACATGTAATTTCACAAATTATAATTATACATTTATATCTTTCTTATTGTACAACTTACATCTATTATTTTACTAATTAAGCTGTATATAAAATTCAGAGAAAATAATTTGACACACTTTCTATTACGTACATAATAAAATGTGATTAAAAAATTCATTAGTGGATTATGGCTGCAAACTAGTTTTAAAATGCTATTTTTTTAAAATATTTGTTACTTCATACTTAAAAATTTTTTTTTTAATTATATAGAAATATCATTGTATTTTACTCATCATCTTACACATTTTTTTCAGGATTTTACAGATACTAAAATTTTAAGAAAAAATGTTTTAACTGATGTATAAAATGGTCTCTCATTTCTAAAGTTAATTAGTTCAATTGTTACCTAAGAGTAAAAATATCTAAATCCCAGTGAAGTTATCAACCAAAAATATAAGCCAAAACATCATAATGAAAAGCATTTTGAAGGATTAAAGAGAAATTGACTATAATCCAAATTCAAGCTCCGGAAAAAGCAAGCTCTGACTAAATAAGATGTGAGACTATAATTCAGTTTATCCATGTTGATTTTCAATTTGTTCACAGTAGAAGAAGTACAAAATTTGAAGGACAAGCATGAGAGTAAAAGTAACTAGCAAAGAAAAGAAAACAAAGATGTTACGATTTACTGACATATTCTTTTGACAGAAACCAAAAATTAGTTGGAAGAAATATTGTATAATTATTTAATACCAAGAAATAAATTCAGTTTATTCAAGAAATAAATAACAACAAACTAATGACAATAAAAGACAGAAAATAAACAGAAAAGAGAACAATAATGAAGAATTACAAATTAATACTGTGTATTATATGTCATAAGTTACATATTTTAGTTATTTATGTATTAAATCTACAAAGGATGGATGAATTAAGACAAGATATTGACACATGCAAGAAGATCTTTATGCCAAAAAGTCTCCTGGTATCAAATACAGATCTAAGAATTAAAAAAAAATTCTTAAAAGTACTTGTTTGATGTACTCTGCTTTAAAGTAATGAAACACGGATAGTAAGAACAAGAAGAAAAACAATAAAGAACTTTGATATGTGATGTTACGGAGGTAGTTGAAAATTAAGTGGGTAAGAAATATGAAACAAAGAGCTCTAATTGGAGATGTGAAAAATTTGTGACAGAATCTTACAGAGACAAACTAGATCAGTGAATCATTTAATAACATATCTAGGTGTAGTTAATTTGATAATAGAAGGATGTATACAAGTAAAAACTTAACAGGAAAAAAAATTGGAATATATAAAATAAATGACGAGGGTATAAGATTTGAAGTAATGACATTCTACAGTAGTAAATGAGATTAAAACAGAAAGGAATGCATAGCAATAAGCCAGTCAAGAAACAATTAAAAAAAACATAAAGATTACTGTAACAACTTGGCTGATAAATAACCTTATCACTTACTTCAGGGTTATGATAGCAACAAGCTCAACCTACTACCATAAGCCCACACTATACATTCCTGACAGTACATACAATCTTCATTAGCAATCACCTTTAAACAAATAGTGTTAATAAAATAACACAAATATATTTTAATAACAAGAGTTGCAACTGAATGAAACTGAACACTTCTGTTTTATAAAAGTAGTAGATTTAAAAAAAAAAAAACTGTGAAGCAAGTACTTTGTTAGTGAAAAACTTGTTCGTGAAGGTGTAAAAATAAAAAAAAACCTAAGAAAAAATCTCTTTCAAATGAACTTTCTGTATGATTAGGTAGACATTCTGGCCTGAAATAGTAGACTGATGGTAAAGGTGTGCATGAAAATCAACCGAGAGGCTAACTATTATTACAAATTATACTACTAGTTTATATCTGATCTGAAATAGGCAATACAAAAAACTTTAACAAATACATTAATATAAAAATTAATTATTTATAACTATTTTTATAAAAAAAAAAATTAAAAAAAATAGTGCCAGTACCATTGTATAAAAAATATATTGCTAGATTATTAAAGTTATTTTTTTAGATACCACTTTAATAAAATATTAATGCTATATTTTGTATTTTAATTATTCTAAAAAATAGATGCATTTAGATTTGTTAACTTCCATTTCCATCGTCAACCGGTTTTTTTTATTTACATATATTTGGTTCCAAAATATCAATGCAAGCACTGGAATTTTAGGTGTCTTTAACTGGATTTGAACATGGGTCAACTAATATTACAGAAATGCAGTTTTAATCGCCGATCAGTAATTTCAGCTACTACACAAACACTACATACTTTATAATACATAAATACTTTATGTACTTATAACAATGTACATGTAATCATATTTAAAAAAATTTTAACTCTCATAACAAACCTATTACGAAAATAAAGAGAAGCAACACAATCTTATTAAAACCTTTATCTGATCACATAGCTTGGTAATTAAACGTTTAAGAAAAACTCATTATTTACTTAATTTTCACTTACTTTTTAAATATTACTACATTTGCAATCATTTTGCTTATTTCCTAACATATTTCTTTATCCAATGTTTTATTTGTACTATTTAAGTTGGATAATCCAGAAACTATTGTATTTTTTCTTATTATATTTCTATACCTTTTGAACATATAATTAATTTAAAAAAATAAACTTCTAATAAATTATTTTAATTTATAATTACAGTTTAATAAAAATAAGTAGAATACCATAGTAAACTTCAGAAGAAGGTGTTAGGTGAACAATTCTATAAGGAGGAGGTTTTGTATCAAAAACACTATCCAAAGTACCAACAAATAATGATGAGAATCCCGATGATTTCCCATGCCCTTTTCGTTTCTGTAATACAAAATATATGCTGGTCTTCAATGTTGTCCTGTAAAAAAATAAAATTAAAATAAAAAATTGAAAGAATAAAAAATAAACAAACATCACAATTATAATATTAATCAAGTAAAACATATATATGCTGTTAAAATTATTCTATAAATTTTTCATTTAATGTTGTGCATGCATATCTGGTACCTTTTTCTCAAAGATGACTGGACTAATTTTAGCGTTACATTCATGAACTTCTTACTTCCTTGGTTTGTGTATATATATAACCTCAAAATAAGTATAGGTATGTAAGTTGTTTGGTGCCATAAGAAAATAGTTTTATACGACCTGCTGAGGGGAATAAGTCATTTTTGAAAATAGGATAAGCTCCTTAAGGATAGGAAGCATTATCAAACCTAAATTTTTTACTACTGTATTATACATAATTAATCCTTCATATACCTTATCAATTATATCTATCATTACTGTCGTCTACGTCAAAAAGTAAACTTAAGCAAATAAATACAGACAACCACAGCCAAATGAATTATAATAACATTTCAATAATCTGAATGTATTAACTAATTATAACATAATTGAATATGAGCAGATTTATAATGTTTATAAATATAAGTAAGACTGGTAAAAATTTTAAATGTATACTTCTGTAATGTGTTGTTTCTTCAAAAACATGTGTTTTTGTAAACAAAAAAACATGTTTTTTTGTAAATTTATGTATTTCAAAGTGTTTAAGCAAGTTGAGATATCCTTTTCTGTGATATCATACACAACAAATTATACTAAATGAATACAAATAACTCACATCTAACAAACCTTTCAACCACATTCAAAATAGTGTCTACCTAATAAAACAAATCTGCCAACAATATTTACTGATACCAAAGTAAGAACAGTAACACCAGTCACTGAAAACAACTGAAAATATTTTCAAGTAAGTTTTTAAAGAATGTTTTATTGTAAAATCTGGTTCGGTTTGTAAAGTTTATATTTTAAATTAAAATTATTGCCAATTGTCACGGACAAAGACATAGCAGAAATAATAAAAAACTTAACAGAAATTCCCATAATATAGATCTACTATACCCTAAGCAATTTTTTTTGAGGGAGAGGAAATCAACTTTACCCAGTTTTTAGTTTTAGCCGATAGGCCTTTAATCACTAAGCTTGTTGTCCAGATCAAACAGACAATAGAATCCTTGATTAGGTGCGTAGGCAGCCCTCGGCCATGGGCAATACAAAGAAATATGAAGCTACAGCTATCATCAAGGTACCAGCACTTTTATCAAGGTAGACCATAGTTTTCTTTAATAATTTTGTTAGAAATTACTGCAGAATAAGTATGGTAAACATAATTCTGGGTTTTACCACAACTTAATAGAATGCATTTTAACCTTTAACTGGTGATTGGCAATAAACTCCTTATACTGAATCTGTAAGTGACGAGGTCATGTTTTCCATTCTCTTCTGCTTCGCATGATGCTATCTCCATATCCCCACTTCATAGTACTTCATGACAGAGCAGTAGCAACTCAACCTTTCATATGGTAGGTTCCAGGTTTCAAATCCCAAGCAATTACAACATTTTTCATAGACTAAAAAATTTAATTTCATATTTCCACGCACGCATAAGCTTTAAATTAAATGCTGAATTAATCATCATAAACAGAAAACAATAATCCCACCTTCATCTCTTCCTGGTCCTATTATATCCCTTTTTCCCTCCAGCTCTATCTAACTCGCACAATCAAAGGTAAAGAAGAATTTCCTACATTTTTATGTTTTGTTTTGTTTTGTTATCATTCTGTCCTGTATTTGATATCAAATTAGCATAGCAGAACAGTTACACATTCTCTAAAATTTCAAACACTACCTATTTTTTAAATAAGTATTAAATAAAAATAATACTGAATCAAGTATTATAAATGTACATAATAAATAATTCCATGTTTGTAAAAAAAATTTATAGATCTTCAAATCTGAACACAAACTCTGATTTTAAATAAAATATTTATGCAAAACATCGCTGATGAGAGCAGCATTTTTATAGTATGCTAAATATTATGATTATTATCTATAAAATCTACACTATTTCAGAGCCTACAACAATTTATTTACAATAAATTATTCTTTTCAATAAATTAACATCTAATTCAAGACTATTAAATAAGAAGAGATTAAAAGACGAAATAAGGAAAATATTCAATTAAATAATTATATTTATAGTCTAGATGATTTTTTTTTGTTAACATTATATACTGATATACTACCCTGTATTGGTTATACAGACGTTATTTTTACACATTCTGTAACATTTTGTATTTTACTTTAATAATCACATAACTATTGATAACTAATAATAATTAATACTATATAATTCATTATTACTATTTTTTTGCAATGTTATGGTATACTTTTGTAATCTGATTGTTTGTGAAATTTTTACTTTTTCTTAGATCTAAGTTAATTGATATCTACAAATTTTAAATAATCACTATATTTCTAAAGTAGTTTTTTTCATAAAATTTTACGAATTTGTGAATATTTTATGTTGTTTTATCTACAATTTCATTTTTCATATTAAAATATATATGTAGCAAATCTGAGGTCATAAAAATAAAAGCTAGTTGCTGTATTTATAGAACTTCACACAAAAATTGGGTAAATAAAATAATCTATTTAAGATAAAAAAACAGAACCAATGAATACTGTAAAATACTTAAAATAAACTAAAATACTTAAAAACTTAAAATATGAAAATCTATTTAGAAAAAAGATCATGAAGGAATGTTTGAAAATCTCTTTGTTAATAAAAATAAATTCAATTTATTAAAAAGAAAGAAGAAATGTGGCAACCAAACTATATAATATTTCATACTAACTACAAAAAATAATTTCAAAAGAAATAGTAATAAAACAGACTTCACAAAAATCTGCAGTAAAACTAGAATGTAACACTTTTTCAAGTCTTTAAATTTTAGCTTTTAAATGTTGAATCAAATTAAAATTAACATTAATTTGGTAACCCTTGCAAAACCAATAACTACCATAAATTTATTAACATTAAAAACAAACAACCTACTAACTGACACACAGTTCAGTAAATTAAAATTTAAAGAAGAAATAGAAAGTATTGTTTTATTTAATTTTTCATAAATGTTTTAAAGTCAGTTTTATTATTTTTCAAGAGAGTACTTTATTTTACACTTATTTATTTTTATTTAAAATAAATAAATAGCATGAGAAAGTGGCTTTTTATAAAAATATGAAAAAGAATACAAAGAAATGATGTGAGCAGACTGCTCGCATAACTAACCATATAACTTGAAGAATCCATGTAAGAAAGTATGCACCACTTTACCCTAAGTATAATAAAAATACACTAAGCATTAAAATATCAAGGAGCTACATACAATTATACTACAATAATCAAACACTAAGTAATGACAAGAATCAAATGAATAATATTTTCATATCTATTTGGATAAAGAATTATTTAATTTAAAAACCCTTTCACTTAAATTATGTAGGAAAAACTTAAAATGAGACCACCAGAAGAATAAAAGAGTTTGAATTGAGAATCTGATTTTATTGATGTCTGTTAAAAAATGAAGAATTCCCAAATCAACTCATTTTTAAAGTTTATTCCAGCCTTGCTATTAGTCAAATAGACTAGTTTTAATGGTTCTTTTTCTTTTTTGTAGAGGAGATTTGTCATGTGTTCCCACAGTTTTTTCATATAAAAGCAGACAATTTTATAAACAAAAAATTATACTGTATGTATAGAAAATTTGGAAATATTTTCATTTTGTCTTTATTATGCTTTTTGGATTGTTTAAGTCTTAACGATATGTACATTATGAATTTTGATTTCAAATTATTTTTGCCCAAAAATTCAAGAAAATTTGTAAGAAGTGTAATAATTGTAATTGAAATAATAAATATTTCCACATTCCAAACAGCCTTAACCTATATTGTCGGCTAGGGATTATATTATTTACATAAATTCTCTCCATTATTTTCTTATCTTTATCAAAAATCAGGTTTCTTTGCGTTTATGGTTCTTGAAAAGAGCTTTTAACCACAATTTTTTGCTGGACTAACCATATTTTAAATAATAAAAAAAAATATATATATATATAAATGAAATAAACTTTAAAAGATTTTATAAGTTGTTGATAGTAGTTTTCATTCTGACAAGTAAATGTAAATTAAAAGCACACACTAATTATGATTTTTCTATACATAATTTATAATTTTTATGTAAATTATATATATTTTTTTAATAATTTAAGTAATCTTATATTTAAGTAAAGCATACAACACGAAACTTTTTTTGGATAAAATAAATGACTACCGTTTCAAAGAATATCAAATTAACATAATTCATTATTAGTGTTAGCAAAATCTAAAACTACCAATTGAAGGTTAATTTTACAAAAATGAACTATTCTTTTATTAACTTAGATAAGTGTAATTATATTTACCCTATAAACAACACGATAACAATTTATTGTGAAGAAAAAATAAAACACTTAGTAAATAGTGTAACATTACAACATAAAAGTAAATAAACACAAATTACTGTTTTTTTTATAACTGATGCATTAAAACACCAAATTTCACTCACTAATAACAAATAATAATAACCTTAATTTTAAATTATAATATGATTAAATATTAAATATACAAATGCTGTCAACAGGTCCTAATAAAAAGTCAAGATAAATTCCAAGTAATTGAAAATAAAACTGGTTGAAATAACAATTACACTGGTTTATTAATAACAGATTCAGAAAGGACTGATTAAAAAATTCATGATCTGAACATTAAAGTAATGTCACAAATTTCCAACTTACTTATACATTCCAACATTACTACTGTAATATAAACATTCAGCAATATTTCTATGCAAAGTAAACAAATACCAACTAAATTTTAAAAAAAGGATTAACAGTTTAAAACTGGCTATTAATATAAAAGTAGTTACAATCCAAAACATTACCAAATATAACATTCTTTTTACTGATCTATTTCTACTTATGACCTATTTGTAGGAAAGGGGTAACAATTGTTTTTAATAATAAATTGTGTGAATGACATTATCTGATATGGATATTAACCACTTAAAAAACAAAAAAAAAGTGAATGGCTTATGTGGTTTTTCAATTCATCATACATCTTCTAATCCGGGACTCAAAAATCAGAAAACTTCCCGTACACATCTCTGTACAGCAAAATTAAGTGTAATAGACAATTTGAAAAAATCACATAGCTTACTTATTCTAACCCACTAGGTTGGTCTAGTGGTGAACACGTCTTCTCAAATCAATGCGAATTCCCTGATTTGGAAGTCGAGAGTTCCAGCGTTCAAGTCCTAGTAAAGGCAGTTATCTTTATACAGATTTGAATATTAGATCGTGGATACCAGTGTTCTTTGGTGGTTGGGTTGCAATTAACCACACACCTCAGAAATGGTCAAATTGAGACTATACAAGACTACACTTCATTTACACCCATATATATCATCCTCTTAAGTAATACCTGAACGGTAATTCCCAGGGGCTAAATAGGAAAAAGAAGAAGCTTACATATTCTTTTCTTTTGACATTTTCTTCCTACCTGTTTGTCTTTGGTCGTTTTTGAAATTAATAAATGTTTTCTTATTTTATATTAGAACCATTTCCCTTTAGAACCATTTTTATCTCAACATATTCATAACAATAATATTGACATGCAATGTTACTATTACAAATACACTAATATAGTACACAGGAAACTAGTTGAACTCCAAAAGATTAAATGTTTTATTTATTAAAATGGATCTTCTAAGATTCATATTATTCCTGTGTACTGTTAAATTATATTTTAAACTACACTAACATAAACCACCTAGTACAGATACTGAGATCAAGACATTTAACTCTATCATGAAGATATTTTTTTTATTTTTATGACAATTTATCAATTTTATCATAAATACCTTAATTTAATCATGACAGTACTTTCGCAGGATCCCACATTCTCAGTTATGCTTGAATTCATTTTATTAAATGAACATTAAAATGTTAAAATTAACAATATACAGTGTCACTAAAATAAAGCCATATATATGGTATAATGTTCACTACAGTACTGTAATATTATGATGAAATCTACGTATTAATTTATTATAGGAATGCTGATGGTTGTTGCTGTTTACATAAAAATATCTCCCTCAAATACTGTCTAGTGATTTATCAAATTGTAATTCTGTTTGTATTTATGTATGCTATATTTTTCTAGTATATTTAATTTTTTGTATTAATTTCCAATACTTCTAAATTTGTGTCAATATTAGAAATTTTTTTTTTTTGTCTTCAGTCATTTGACTGGTTTGATGCAGCTCTCCAAGATTCCCTATCTAGTGCTAGTCGTTTCATTTCAGTATACCCTCTACATCCTACATCCCTAACAATTTGTTTTACATATTCCAAACGTGGCCTGCCTACACAATTTTTTTCTTCTACCTGTCCTT
Source organism: Lycorma delicatula (assembly GCF_047948215.1). Lineage (NCBI taxonomy): Eukaryota > Metazoa > Arthropoda > Insecta > Hemiptera > Fulgoridae > Lycorma > Lycorma delicatula. Next base: position 153,703,601 of record NC_134458.1, read on the forward strand.
CCAATATTAAAGCGACTATTCCAGAATGCCTTAGTATGTGGCCTATAAGTCTGTCTCTTCTTTTAACTATATTTTTCCAAATGCTTCTTTCTTCATCTATTTACCTCTTCATTTGTCACTTTATTCACCCATCTGATTTTTAACATTCTCCTATAGCACCACATTTCAAAAGCTTCTAATCTTTTCTTCTCAGATACTCCGATTGTCCAAGCTTCACTTCCATATAAAGCGACACTCCAAACATATACTTTCAAAAATCTTTTCCTGACATTTAAATTAATTCTTGATGTAAACAAATTATATTTCTTACTGAAGGCTCGTTTCGCTTGTGCTATTCAGCATCTTATATCGCTCCTGCTTCGTCCATCTTTAGTAATTCTACTTCCCAAATAACAAAATTCTTCTACCTCCATAATCTTTTCTCCTCCTATTTTCAAATTCAGTGGTCCATCTTTGTTATTTCTACTACATTTCATTACTTTTGTTTTGTTCTTGTTTATTTTCATGCGATAGTTTTTGCGTAGGACTTCATCTATACCGTTCATTGTATTAATAGTATTAGAAATAGAATGTTTATTTTTTATTAGATGGTCTGTCATATTACATAACCTTTTTTTTTCTTTTTTCTTTTTCTTGTTTAGCCTCCGGTAACTACCGTTTAGATAATTCTTCAGAGAATGAATGAGGATGATATGTATGAGCATAAATGAAGTGTAGTCTTGTACGTTCTCAGTTCGACCATTCCTGAGATGTGTGGTTAATTGAAACCCAACCACCAAAGAACACCGGTATCCACCATCTAGTATTCAAATCCGTGTAAAAATAACTGGCTTTACTAGGACTTGAACGCTGTAACTCTCGACTTCCAAATCAGGTGATTTGGTAAGACGCGTTAACCACTAGACCAACCCGGTGGGTTCATATTACATAACCTAATTTATTATTTTTGTAATTCCTATAATGTTCAAGAAATCTAATTTTAAAGAATCTATTTTTTCCTATAAAAAACAAATCACAATCATTACATTTAATTTAATACATCCACACAGACTTTTTTAATTTGTGTATCACTATATTTGTTTTTTTATATATTTTATGTGGTTATTAGATTTGTCTGCTGGTTTAAATATTTCTTTATTGTAAATTTTAGTATGTTTTCAATGATGTTATTAGTGTATAAATACATTATGCATATATTTTCACTTTTTTGTGTCTCATTACATAGGTTGTAAGGTTGTAAGGTTATTTTGTTATTGTTTTGATATTTGTTTTTTTATAAATATTATTATAGTAACATACCCATTTTCAACTGCTGTAGGTTTTATGTTTATTCTGTTATTTAATTTTTCTTTGATATTATGTATACATTGGATGATTAATAGAGCACATACAGTTCAGTACTCCAAACAATCCTAACTTGGAGTTCTTGTTACTCCTGAGAGTAAATGCACAGTTTTAAGATTAAGATTAAGATTGAGTTACGTCATGTCAGGTCAATTATCACCATTTAGTTACAACTTACAAACAATAATAAACGAAAGTAAAAATAAAAAAACCTCTGTCAAAGTAAGTGCAGATTTCTGGTTTTAGCTAACCTTGAAAATAAAAAATAAAAACAGTTTTTTATCTCAACTAAAACACATTTGCTTGAAGATCAACAGGATTCTATTTCTACTAGGTTTATATCATCCTCCTACGCTTTATCAAAATCAGACAGAAACTGTGACCAGTAGAACAAAAAAAAAACATGGATGTATTCAAAAACCCCGTTTTTTGGCTCTAACTCCGGTTCCTGAGATTCTGTTCCCAATAGGTTTACATCATCCTACTAAGTTTTGTCAAAATCGGTTAAGATTTGCGTCCGGTAGAGCAGACTAAATCTCTCATACATATGTAATTAAACATTGCAGGATCATGCACAGGAAACTCCAAAACCTAAAGAAATGATGACCCCTCTCCCCGGACACCTCTTTATAAAATCTTAACGGGTGCGGTAGCGATTTTTACAAATTCTCTTAAAAAAATAAAAGAAAATGTAAAAAAAAAAAATTGCGCCCAGAAGGGCGAAAAACTGACTATATTCTTCAAAAACCCCGTTTTTTGTCACTCCGATTCCCAATAAATATACATCATCCCACTAAGTTTCGTCAACGTTGGTTAAGATTCGCATCCGGTAAAGAGGGCGAAAAAATCTTATACTTACATATCTTATATAAATATGTATATAAATATGACAGCACAGTAGTGAAATCGGCTAAAAATTGAAAGCTGTTATATCAATACAGAATCTGTTTGATGAAAAGTTTATAAAATAAGAACACGTATAATATAACATTAAACACATAGGTCAATAAATAAACATTTTATTCTAACTGGTATGTAATATATTTTAAAGATCAACATCAGATAAGACGTATGTGAACTACACCTTAAATAAAAAAGAAAGTGTTTTTTGGATTCGACTGGATGTAACAAGGAAAAATTGGTAAATCTTTGATCACAGCAGAATTATAAAATGCATGACATTAATATTAAAAACATAAAATAATTTTTGTTTTTAAATTTTACAGAATTATTTTGTATTTCTTTTTATTTTATTTTGTATAATTTTTTGCCCAAGAAATATATTTTCTGTTTATAAAAATTAAATTATTATAACCACAATTTGAAGAAATAATTAAAATTAACGAGCAGACCTTACAATCATAAAGTTTAAACTCACTTATGTAGTTTTTTATAATGACGAGTAAAAAAAGGAAAAATTTAGAAAGCGTTAACATTAAAGAAATTATTTGAGCATATATTACTAGTACACATTAAATGAAGATGCCGATATTTCTTTATTAATATTATTCAAAACTCATCAATTAAGATGAGTTATCTCCATCAATTATTATAAGTTATGAGTTAACTGTATGTTAACAGTTGTAAACATCTTACTGACAATTTTTTTTTAACGTTGACTTATTTTAAATATTGACAATCAACTGTTATGAACATAATAATTTTAAATTTCATTTTCATTTTCATTAATAAAAATTTATATGCACAACTATAAAATTCGTAATTAATTAGTAATCCCTGATGGAGGAATAATCTGAAAGCGCTTGGATAGTCAATACTCAATTTTTGTTAAGTGGATACTTTATTTTTATATAAAGTTAATTGCTGTCTATAACAAAAAGATCTTTAATTTTTTTTTTACATTAGTGAGAGATCTTTTATAAAATAGGCCTGATTATTTTTTTTAAATAGCCCTTTCTTGAGTACTGAAATTTTTTCCAGTGTCAGTCACAGTATAATCAGAAAGTGAACTGTCATGTTACAGTTTCTTGGTAAATTTTATTATATCAATTCTTTATTGATAAATACTTTTTAAAAATTCATTCTAGCAGCAAATTAAATCAGTAAATAAATCCATTACTTTATTCTAACACTAAAAAAGAAACTTATCAGTGTTTATGTATCCTTAACGTTACTTTCTTCTTCTTTTTATATATTTGCTTTTTATAAAGAGCTTTGATTGATTATTTCATCAGTAATCTTAAATATTTTTTTTTAATATTATAATATTTTTTACTCTGAATTAATATGACTATGACGAATGCCTCTCAACTCTTTACATACTAATATTTTTATAGAATATTTTATTTACAAAAAAAAAACCATATATATATATATATATATATATATATATACACACACACACACACACACACACATGTGCACGCACGAGGTCTGTAAATGCTTCACACTGTTTTCCCACTCTTCATAGCAGTGTTGGAACTCAGAACCGAAATATCTTTCAGATGGTCGGTTACATTTTTTTTTGTTTTCAACTGTTCCAAAATAGTGTCTTTTGAGGTGTTTTTTGGGAACAAGAACAGGAAAAAGTCACAGGGACTCAAGTCAGGTGAATAACGTGGTTGAGGAACTACAGGAATGCTTTTCTTTGTCAAAAACTCATTAATTGAGTGTGCAGTGTGACAAGGTGCATTGCCTGTCATGATGCAGTATCCAGTTGTCTTTGATGGCTGGTCTCACATGGGCAACTCTTTTCTGGAGTCATTCAAAACTTTCTCGGTAAACATATTGATTTACAGTCTGTCCTATAGGCAAAAACTCCTTCTTGGACAATGTCATTACTATCAAAGAAATAAATTGCTCGTACATCCTGTCTAAGCCAGGCTGGCTTAGGCAGGATGGACAAGGTTTGTTGTACTATCTAATCAGACAACATCATTTGATAAGTAATAACATGACACATTTGTGTACATATATGAATATTTTTTAAGGCAAAAAATGCTTTCACATTATCATCACCCAAAACAAACATATTGCAAAAAAAAACTAGATTAAAACTAAAATATTAAAAAACTAAAACTCATAACTACTAATAACACAGATAAAGTATCACTAAATCTTACAACTAACATCGCAGCTCAAATCTTAACAATAAGATTTCAACTGTTAAAAAAAATTAAGATTTAAATTTATTTAAAAAGAAACAAAGAAATAAAAAATATATATATATGAGGTACGACAATAAAGTAATGAGACTGATTTTTCTTTGCAAGATGTGGCAACTCTGCAGCTTGCGTTGGCACACCATCTTTGACCTTGGTCTATAAGCTACTTCTAGTCCAAGCGGCACACTGATGCAACTGCTCAGTCGTGAGTTGTGCTGTAATAAGTGAAAACGTGTTTGTGTCTCTCGTCACAGAAATGAAACCGCAAAATATTGCGCAACGGTATGCCATTTCTTTTTGCATTAAATTGGGTGAAAACGCGACGACAATTTATGGTAAGCTTCAGAAGCCTTTTGGAGAGGAGGTTATGTCAAGAGCTCAAGTTTTTCAGTGGCATAAAATGTTTAGCGAAGGCAGAACGAATGTTGAAGACGAAGACCGCAGTGGACAACCATCAACCTCACGGACAGATGTCAACTTGACCAAGGTGCGTGAAATCGTATATGATCTGATCGAAGATTATCCGTGAAAATGATTGCAGAAGAACTCAACATCAATCGAGAAACAGTTCGTCTAATATTAACTGAAGATCTTGGTATGAGAATGATTTGTGAAAAAATGGTCCCCAAAAATCTCACACAACAGCAAGAAACACGGGAAAATGTGGCAGCCGATCTGTTAGAGCAAACGGAAATCAATCCAGATTTGTTGAGCCGTGTTATCACTGGTGATGAAGGTTGGTTTTTTTAATACGATCCAGAGACAAAACGCCAAAGTTCGCAATGGTGCTCGCTTTTTTGGTCTGGAATCACCCAGACCAAAAAAAGCTCGCATGTCAAAGTCAAAAGTGAAATGCATGCTTGTGTGCTTCTTCAATTTCAAGGGAATTGTTCATAAAGAGTGGGTGCCTCCTGGACAAACAGTTAACCGATATTTCTACAAAGAAATTTTAGAAAGACTTCGTAAACGAGTTCTTCGTGTCCGTGCCAACATTGCTGATAATTGGATTCTGCATCACGATAATGCGCCAACCCATACTGCTCTGTCAGTACAGGAATTTTTAACCTTAAAACAAATTTCAGTACTACCACAGCCACCTTATTCACCAGATATCACTCCATGCGACTTTTTTCTATTTCCAAGAATCAAAATGGCGGTCAAGGGACACCATTTTCAAACAACACAAGATGTCCAAAAAGCTGTGACGAGGGGCTTGGAGGATATTACAGAAGATGAGTCCCAGAAATGTTACCATCAATGGCAGAAGCGCTGGAATAAGTGTATGCAATCAGAGGGGAACTACTTTAAAGGAGACAACACTAAACATAACTGAAACGGTAAGCAACATTTTCTTTCACATCTCATTATTTTATTGTTGCACCTCGTATATATAATTTATCAACAAGGCAATGGTGGAGTAGGACAGCGTTTTGAATAGCTGTTTCCAGTGACACTAAATAGTCAATGGAAGATCGTCCTTGGTGGAAACCACACTGTTTTGAAGATACCATGTAAGCTTGCGACTCACCAATCTCTCCATCACTTTGCATAAAACACTTGTCAAGGAGTTAGGATGGTAGCTAGGGAGATACTTTGTATTTACCAGGTTTTAGTACTGGTATAACAATGACTTTCGATGAGAGAGGTGGGAAGACTTGTACAGAGAACAAACCATTATAAATGCACAATAGATGTAGTGCCGAATTGAGGTGTGAGAGCAAACTGAGATGAATGTTGTCAGGTCCACAGATGTTATGCGAGTTTTTCGGTGCATTCAACAACTCACTGAATGCAAATGAAACATTTAGTTCACCTACAGAATCACCAACGTTTAACGATACGGTTTCCATCTGTACCTTGTACCTCTGAAATTTCATGTATGATGAGGTGAAATACACCAAACAGAAACAATTTGCTAAGTTAGTGCGACTGCAGAAGGTGATGAAAGAAGTTCTTCATGAATAAGATTGAGAATAGATTGTTTCTATGACCTGCAAACAGCACAAAACTTTTTCCATACAGCAGATGTGGGAGTGGTGTGAAATGGTATCAACGTATTTTGTCCATGATTTTCTCCTAGTGTCTAAGAATACCCAACGACATACCACTCTATCCTTACAGTACAAATTTAGATGTTCCTTTGAAGGCCTGCAATTAAATTTATGCAGTGCTTGCTGTCGTTTCCTAATAGCGTTTTGGCAGTCATCATTCCACCAAGGAATAGAGGGATGACTAGGGTTTCCAGATGTTTGTGGAATGTATTTACGAGCATTTTTGAGTACCAGGGACGTAAAAGAGGTAAGATGATAAGCAGTGTCTGCACCATCATCATACTGTGATGATGGCTTGAAGGTAACCATTCCAATCGCCTTTCAACAATCCCTTTCTGTGGCCTTTTGTTGCCCCCATGGTCGACACCAAAAGATATAATAATTGGCGCGTGGTCACTGCCGTAAAAGTCAACACTAATAGACCAATTAAGACAAGGAAGTAAATTCAGTGAATATAATGAGTGGGGTTGATGTTGAGCAATATACCAGACAATAACGACATGAATGTGCATGATCCATCACTCAGTAGACAGAGGTCCATGTTTTGTCTTGCTCTTTTTATAATATTTCCTCAAAAGGAGGAGAAAGATGAGCCCCATGAAATATGGTGGGCATTAAAGTCTCCAACTATTAACGATGGTGATGGAATTTGTGTGAGGAGATTTGTTATGTCTAGAGCATTAAACTCAGAGTTCAGTGAAAAATACAAATTGCAGATATGTAATTTAAAGAGGACAGAGATTTTTATAGCAACAGCAGTAATGTGGGTAGCTAGTGGTATCATTGAAACAGACTCATGCCACATGAAAATAGCAACTCTTCCTCCTCTCACTCTCTCTCTATACTGTCTACAAGACAGTATTATATCTCACAGAAATAGCCCCTGAGTGTTACTGCATCTTGTTGTTTCTTGGAAGCACATTATGAATGGTTCTTGTGCATGTATCAATACTCTAACATCTTCAATGCGAGACCACAGACCTCAAACGTTCCAGTAAATAACATTCATAATAAAGGTAACTAAAGATAAAAAATTATAGATAAATTAATTTTAAGTGATCTAGTTTACCTTTTTAGAATTTTTAATTTTAATAAACTCCAACAAACTGAGGTCGAGCAGTTCCTCAACCATATTCTCCAGTATTTAAGGTGATGGAGGGGGGATTTTGAAAAATGGGAAATCGTAAATGACATCCCAGAGGGAGTGATTGTGTGGCCTTCCTTAACAGAGGTAGTTTATTAGATGGTTTACCGCCAGCAGTATTTACTCCTGCTCGTACAAGTAAAGGTCTGGGAACAAAAACTTTAGGAGGGATCCTACTAACGTTAGTTTCATTAGCTGCAACTACAGACTTCTTATTCATCTTAGTTAGATCCAAAATAGTTGCAGTAAGTGAAGCAACCTGATCAGATAACATCTAAACAAGTTTTTTTAGCTCATTGCAGGATCCACACTGTTGGTTACCTGCATTTGAAGGGCTTTGCTTGATGTTGCGGTGACGAAAGAGACATCTGGTTTAATCAGGTTATGAAAGTTCAGTGTCTTTTTTATTCTCTTCATGCGGCTAGAAAAGACAGTTTGTTGTACATAGGGAACTTAGGTACAATCAACATCAACACAATATTCCAAAAGCAAAAAAGAATAAAAACAAAAATACCAAAGAATCATTTAATAGGAAGAAATTATACAATAAATAAATTATACACAAAGAAGCATTTTATGAAAAACCATGTTTGGAATAAATTTCTGAATAGATGGGAAACATGGACGCAAGAAAAAATGAAATATGAAACACTTTAAAATGCGCATGAGGAAGAATGTAGACAATTCAATGGAGACAAAGTGAAAAAAGGAGAATGAATGATTGTAACTAGTTAACTGGATGAGACAAATTATGACAAGATAAATGGCTGATTAAAACAGTGCTAGAATTAGTAGATGGTAGGAAAAAGGAAAACCAAAAAAAATTCCAAGATTATAGCTTGTCTAAAATGAAATGGGATCTACTAGGTGCTCTAGAATTTAGCAGGGAACAGAGAAGAATGGAGACAGACATGGAAAGATTGACCATTCAGACCACTGTTCGGCCTGTGATGTGGAGGAAACTATGTGCCATGTCTTTTTCTGTTGTACGAGGTTCCAAGATGCATGGAGGTGCTGGTGGATGCCCTGGGTCGGATGGAATGTTCAGACCTGAGGATTTTTAGCAGATAATGCTACAGGGTGTGAAGCAGTGGACTATTATTGCAAAGTATAACAGAAAAAGTTTAGAAAAACTCAGTAAAACAGAAAAAAACTCGTAGGAGATGGCGAGCATTGGCACGGCCTGCAAGGAAATGAGGCATCGCAGGATGCCGGGTTGGACAGGTCTGCAGCTGAGTGCCTTTGGGGCCCAATTGAACACGAGGGGGGTTCGCTCTGGTGCGGTTAAGCCATGGACACTCCACTCCTGGTGCCTGAGGGCGTTGCTCATGTTTTTAATGAATATGGCTGATGGTCGCGTGAGTAAGTGATAAGTAGTTGAGTTGTGTGTGTGAGTTGGTGGGCGAGTATTTTGTGTACTCTGGATGAAATTCTAGAAATTTAATTAACTTTTGAGTGTACTATGGTGGATAAGTTATGTCTTGTGGCCATGTTTTCTTGATTGTGGTGCACTTGTCTTGTGTTGGCTTCATTGTATGAATGTATAAATGTGTGTGGTACGTCTTAGTACCTGTTAGGTGTTCTATTTTTCTGAATGGTTTTTTTCTCTTTAGGTATTCTTGTAGTGGTTTGGTATGGATGATGTTTGCTAGTGGAGACCGAATGTGTGTGTAGGCGCTTGCTTACCCCCCTCCTGAAGTAATGCTTTATTAGCAGTTTCCCAGGAAGTGGGGTCGCCAGGGGTGGAGGTTTAGTTGGTAGTGTACAGGAATACATATGCATTTTCTGTAACAGCTTGCAGAACCTGTTAGCGAGTTCGACACTTATTTGGCACCCGTAAATGGGGTTCCTCAACATGGAAAGATAAATATATAATAATAACAATATATTTTATAACATTTTAATTGAGATAAAAGATTACCACAGAATAAAAAATAAGGATGAAGTATATCAAACCTAAATGAGTGAATCTAATATAATCCTATACTGAATATGGGCAGGGGGGTAAATTTATGATAGGGTATAGAGGATGGGTTTCTGTATTTTTAAAAAGACTTGAAGACAGGAGGTCAGGGTGAATTAGCTTTAAAAAAATTGTTTTATGACTATAGGTATAGTGAGTTTGGATTTGTTAATAATAACTGTGGAATTTATTGGTTGGATCCAGTGTTAATTCTGTAATTTGTTTTTTAATGAATTTAATCTAGAATTTATTGTTTAATGACTCAGTGTTTATAACTGTTGTGTTACTCTTATCTAATTTAAATCAAAAGATTTTATTTGTTATTAAACAAAGATGCAATGAACAATTAAAAGTCCTACACCACAATACAGAATCAACAATCACTAACTACCTCATAGGTACAAACCATATACCAAACAAAACTTACACTCTATATATATATATATATATATATATATACAAAAAAAGATCACATCTTAACACACTTACACTTTGAGATAAACAAACAAATAAAAACTCACAATATACTAAATGAACAGATGCAATTCAAATCTAGCAATTGTTTCCACCACATTCTAAATACATATCTGGCTAAAAAATGCTTGTAATATTAGCTTATAACATGCGAGAACAACAGCTCCAATCAAGATTTTCATAAGAGCAAAGAAAATATTTTTAAATTGTAAAACAATGTATTTATTAAATTTAATTTATAGTTTCAAATAATTTTTATTGCCAACCATAATGAACAAAACAGAAAATTTCAATTAATTTTGAAAAAAAAAAAAACATGACGTAGTTATATGTTATGGTATAAATAACAATAGAACTAAGTGGGAGGTAGAGATCTACTTAATATATTATTGATTTTACACAATGATACTTCTGATTTTTAACTGCTTATGTGTTATACAATAATCAAAATCAATAATCAATAAATTCAGTAAGTCATTTAATAATTGTTGGAATTATCCAATCAATAGTAATTTAAAATTAAAATTAACAAACTGAACCAAATAACATAATAAAACATTTTCAGTTGTCTCTGCATTCATCTTCAATGATTGGTAGCACTCAGTGACCATCATGGACAAGAACACAGGAAATATCCAATAACAGTTTTAGCACAAGCAACAATCGAATTAATTCAACACAGATTAATCTCAAATAATATTAGTGTATGAAAAGGGAAAAATGAAATTTAAAATTTCAAAAATTTTAAAACAAGTAATAATGCTGAAAAAACTATTGCTGCAGAAACACACAATTTTTATACAACAAACATCCAAAGTCAAAATGATATTAATTAATAAAAATGACAAAAGATAATTATAAAGAAATATTTTACAAACAGTAATATTTATACTTATATGACCAGATAGATATTAATAATTTTAAAACTAATATAAGTTAAAGAAATAACATAATTAATTGTTAAAATCGTAGCTTTTTTGCATTAATCTAGAAGCAAGAACAGTACAAGGAAATAATAAAATGGATAACATTAAAATATAAAAAAACCATAAAATGTACTGAATAACACAAAATCAAGATTTCAAATAAATAAATAAATTAAAAATATTAAAATTAAATTATCAACAAAATGGCATAGGAAATGAGTTTCTTTAATCCGTTTGTTTGATAATAAAACAAAAATAATACTTACAAGGTTTCAATGCTGATAAAATAAAAAATTATGATTACATTAAAAAAAGAACAATTTCAGTTTAGAAGAGATATTAAGTTACAAAAAACATTAATAAACAAGAAAATTCAATTAGAAGTTGACACAATCATGGACAATGAACTGATAGCAAAATTATTTTCTCATTTTATTAATAAAATTTATCACTTAAACAATAAATACCCTTTTAAACAAATTTGAGAGTGGTCTGGTAACAGCTGTATCTTACCTGAAATTCTAATTTAGAAACAATATTAGGGATGCTGGAAAGAATAAAACAGAAAGAAAATTGCACAATAAATTAAAGATGACAGTTAATGTGTCTGAATTGACTATCAATATTAGCACACCGATAAAATTATTAAAATCAGGTTTTTTCCACAAAAAAAATTACTAAAGCACAAGCAATACAGAAAAGCAAAAGTGGGGAATAATAGAATGATCAGCAAATTGAAATTGTATGATGGGAACTGTACGTAATCCACTGGGTATAACTTTAAAAAAAATATTCTGTTTACTGAGTCAGTAAGACTGTTTAAATACTAAAGAAGGAAATAGATGTAAATAGACAAAAATAAAAGTTTAATACTTAAAGACATGAAAAATTTACCAAACAAAACAAAAAATAGAAGCATCTCAAATTATTTAATGAAAGAATGTTTTGACAACATAAGTAACATCTAGCTTGACTATATGAACACTTTTTTGAAATAAAGTATGTTTATAAGCAGCATTAAATTATTAAAGTAATTTTCAATTTTTAAAACAGGTGAAGAGACTGATGTAATTGTAGACGCTCATATCAAAATTAATTGTTTTTTCAATTTAAAACGTTTTTTGAAAAAATAATTCACAAAAGCAAATAGTCAAATAGCTTTTGTAAAGCAGTCTAATGAAAACCAATATGGCTTCAGTCAATAAATCAACAAGGATGGTCATTACAAAGCAAGCAGAAATAGTCAGAATCATGGGAGATATTCTAGCTGATATTATATTTGAAAAAGTTATTTAACTGTGTAAATATTGAGCTGATGTATAACAGATTGCAATCAATAGAGATTAGTATGCCACTGAAATAGACAAAAATCCTTTTGACTAGAGAACAATTGATGAAAATTGAAGTATGATGACCAATCATATTGTAAAAATCTTATCCAAAATAAGTGTTTAAATTTAACATATTTGAAGTCCAACAATGAGGCCAGTGCCATTTTACAGATACAAATATTCGTGATATTGGGCGGATCAACAATAGAAATAATATGTTAAACTTTGCATCTAATACAAAACTTTTCAATAGTAATAAGACAATAGTAAATCTAAAAAGGGATAAAAAAAAAGAATTAAAGCAAAATATAAAATGATTGATTTTGTATTACTTTAATCAAATTAAATCCTTTTTTTTAATAGTTAGTAATGTTCTGTGCAAACTTCTAATAAATAAAGGGGAACAATCAATTACTAAAGGGAACAATTACAAAAAATTAATGTCAATGATAAATCAGCGTCTACAAAATTTCAAAGAGTATATCAGGCAATAAGCTTAACTGGAAGAATTAGTTAAGTGATAATGAAAGTAAAATTGTCACAAAGTTTATTTATTTAAAGAATCAATAACAAAAAATTTACTAAACTTACACTTACTCCACATTAAAGATTTTTCTATAGGAATATTGTTTTAATATAAATAGTTTTGTTAGAAAAAATAACTTTTACAGAAGTTGTCATGCAATAATTTTTAATTTATTATTCTGAATAATGCTGTCACAAAATATGATTATTTCGGTATCCGGCTTATTTAATTCTAATTCTAGGCCACATTTCTACAATGTGCATTAGATGTATAGATATTAAAATTGGTAAATAAAAAATCATGATTACTAAGATAGAGCCCGTAACACTGATTTTGCTGAAAAACATAAGCTGGCTGCACACAAAAGAAAACCTACATATACAGCTTCTAGACTGAAGGGACCTTCCAGGGAAATTAAAAATGAAAAGAATTTTAATATATTTCAAAAGAAGTTAATCTGTACGTTTCAAAAGGCATTATATAGTTTTAGTGAATCTGTTGGGTGTGATAAGTTGTTATAATGCAAATGGTAATTTAACAAGAAAAAGCATGTATTTACATGTTCTGGATATAAGGTTTTATGCATGAACATGTACTGAATCTCACAAAGTCTGAATGTATCTCTTTATTAGTTTTATGTTTATTTGTGTAGCACTTTAATGTAATAAAAACTGTAGTAACTTAAATGATCAGTTTATTCAAAGACCAGAATAAATTTTTAAAAACTCTTACAATTATTTTTAATACCACCCCGATGATAAAGTACCAAGTATAGATAATTCAAATAAACTTTTTACACAGAATGAAGTTATTACTCTTCTTTTATTCTAACTGAATTAAATAAAATACTACACCTACATTGGTAATTAATGTATGTGTGGTAAACAAATGTATATGTACAGAAAATATTTTATAAATTCATATTTGCTACAAACAACACCCAGCAATTAAGTTTACAAAAACATTAAAAATATTATTTTTAAAACTTCAATGATGTTGCTTTCACCTATTAAATTATTACACGACGAACAAAACATTACAATAACAATTCAAAAGAATAAAACCGAAATAGAAGATAAATTTTCATTAGAATGCAGTTTATGAATGAACAATAACAAGCCTCCGTATGAACAGACAAAACTCCTCCGACATCAAACTTATTTGTTATGTAAATACGTCAGACCAGAACGAAAAAAAAAACAAAGAAATTTAAATAACTTACCAGAAAGCCTTTAAGATTAATACTTCTTTCGGTTTAATCCACATCTCTCACAGAAAAATCACACATTTATAGTTTAATGTTAATGCGTTTCATGTTTTACAATAAATTTAAAATAACTACTACACAACGTAAATCCCCAAACATGACAAAACATTCATGACTTCACTGATGAGATACGACAAACTCAGATATTGTCAGCTGACATCTAATCCACAGCCAGGCGATTACAAATAAACACAAGTGGCTGCAAGCAGCGTTGCCAACTTTACTCAAAGCGAACATATGCATTATTATTAATAAATTGTAGGGTTATAATAACATAGCGATTTTATTATTTCAACAAACAAGATGCATTTTTAAATTACAACATACGAAACTTGCATTAATAGTGCTTCAATATTTGATAATTTATACCCACTTGGCCTTCTAAACGATAGGGGGAATCTTTCTGACGTTTTATGTAGATTATTTGAAGGACAAATTATTGTTCGTAATTACAGTTCGATGTTTGCTATAAAGCCTGCATCAGATTGGGATAATCGACTAAGCGGCATAACTATGATTACACTACACTTTTAAATAATTATTTTCTATGATGTCTGTTTGAATAAATTTAAATTTGTTTACCACTCAGTTTATTAAACTATTTTTTTTTTGTCTTCAGTCATTTGACTGGTTTGATGCAGCTCTCCAAGATTCCCTATCTAGTGTTAGTCGTTTCATTTCAGTATACCCTCTACATCCTACATCCCTAACAATTTGTTTTACATATTCCAAACGTGGCCTGCCTACACAATTTTTTCCTTCTACCTGTCCTTCCAATATTAAAGCGACTATTCCAGGATGCCTTAGTCTGTCTCTTCTTTTAACTATATTTTTCCATATGCTTCTTTCTTCATCTATTTGCCGCAATACCTATTCATTTGTCACTTTATCCACCCATCTGATTTTCCTATAGCACCACAGTTCAAAAGCTTCTAATCTTTTCTTCTCAGATACTACGATTGTCCAAGTTTCACTTCCATATAAAGCGACACTCCAAACATATACTTTCAAAAATCTTTTCCTGACATTTAAATTAATTTTTGATGTAAACAAATTATATTTCTTACTGAAAGCTCGTTTCGCTTGTGCTATTCGGCATTTTATATCGCTCTTGCTTCGTCCATCTTTACTAATTCTACTTCCCAAATAACAAAATTCTTCTACCTCCATAATATTTTCTCCTCCTATTTTCACATTCAGTGGTCCATCTTTGTTATTTCTACTACATTTCATTACTTTTGTTTTGTTCTTGTTTATTTTCATGCGATAGTTCTTGCGTAGGACTTCATCTATGCCGTTCATTGTTTCTTCTAAATCCTTTTTACTCTCGGCTAGAATTACTATATTATCAGCAAATCGTATTTATTAAACAATGGTGTGAAAAGGCCACATACACTACACGATAATGTCACCACTGATAATGAAGGTGCACCATACATTAAAAAAATATATACTGTAGGCACATTGTGAAAATCTGATACCTTTTAAATTGATGTTTTATCAAATAATAATATCCACTCATCAGTTTATTCTTGTTTAAGAATAATGTATTCTATATTAAACTGATATACAATACTATTTCTAATAGAAAGAATAAAAATCTTATTTATTCCCTTCCATATCTACTACTAGATAAACATGTAGAGTTCATCATCCTTTCTGATCTTGGCTCCAACCCAATCTCTTCTTTAACAGGGTCTAAATTTTAAGTCTTTCTTCCATTTTGTCTGTTTTAAAAAAACAATCCTTTGTGTTCACTGGTTTACATGTGGGCAAATGAGCAAACCTCTAGATTTTGCCTGCTCTACTTCTTGGGCTGAAACAGCTTTTAATTTATGCCAAATGATTTGATTTTTTATCCTTTATCTTTCTGCTTTATCGATAGCTTTCATGGGAAATTGCACTACCAACCTGGTAATCTGCTCCATTTGTGATGTAAAGAACCTACACCTTTCATTTATAGGTCAATGTGGGAATAAAGGTTGAATGAATAAATTTTCTCTCACTTGTTGTTTACTTATAAACTCTGTGCTGATTTTACAGTATAGCAAGTTTTTGTTCATTTTCAGATATAATTGAACGTACATATTTAATGTATATCAGTTTGATTTAGATCCTTGCATCCAGTTGAATTAAATTTGCAACCCTTAATGTAATTCTATAAAATTTAATAAGAAATACACATTTTGTAATTCTATAAAATTTAATAAGAAATACACATTTTGAAGCACTTGTTTCTGATGAAACTGAGGAATCTCATTTGTAAATCAAGTTGCAACAGAACAATTTATTTATAATATCTGCATGAAATAGAACTAAGTAGCAAAGAATACTTTCAATTAAATTTAGGTTTTTCAGAACTAAAGTATTCCATTTTAAAAAAATTAAAGTGACAAACTGCATGGTCACTAGCAACTAAAAAAATATTTTCCAAAAGCATGTACAGAACTGTGTTACCTACCATTTGTAGCTTCAGAGAATAGTATTAAATCATTGGAAAGATATTTTCACAAACTTTGTTCATAAACCTGTGGCCTAAAAACACTTATAATGGGTGACATGTTTTAATAGTAATTCACTTCATTAACATGTTAGCCCACCAGGCTGATTGTTGTTGCAAATCAGTTGTTTAACAGCTGATTTTTGAAGTCGAAGGTTCTGAGTTTCAAATCCTCAAAAAAGTTAGTTGCTTTTATATAGATTTGAATACTAGAGTGGAAACCAGTGTACTTTGGTGGTTGCAGTTAAATTAACTACACGTCTCGGGAATGATCGGCTTGAGTCTATACAAGACTACACCTCATTTACATGATACATATCATCCTCAACTTATCGGGCCATGGGGGGTTGTTCACTAATTGAATAGATTGCAACATACACATAAGAAAACAAAAATTTTAAACGTGAAGTTTCTTTAGAAAAAAAAAATGTTATAACCCTGGACCAAACTATAATTAAAAACAAAATTATGACATTTTTATTTTCGTGTGAAATCATCAACTTTTAAAACACAGTCTGGGGAAACATAAGTTATTATATGGTACTTACATCTATCTTGGCTTAAAATAGAATTATTAATTTTACAATTCAAAAAGGAACTGCAAAATTGCACCTTCAAATACCAACCTCAATACATACTCGACAAAAATGCAAACCAAATATGTTTGGGGCAAGTGCTCTCTTTAATGAAATGCTCAGGTGTGTCAGTTCCAATGATCAGCTGGGGACTCCAGGGGCTTATTAGGCTGAGGACTAAAAGACCAGTAACCTGGTCTCTGGTGGGTGGGTTGTTACGATATAGTTGGGTTCAGTTACCCCTCCTGGGGATCTGCGTAGGCACTAAAGAGAAAAAAAAAAAAGATAAAAGACAAACAAGAATTAAGAGAAATGATTCGGTTTGGGGGGGGGGGCTGACCTCCTGTATCGGACATACAGCTGGTGGGAAGGGAGGCTCCCTTACAGTAACAAAGACACTCTTCAGGACTGAGCTATACTTAACTGTATGACCAGCCTGTGAGAGAAGGGGTGGGAGTGGGGGGAAAACCCACCAAGCACACCAGTATCCACTGTCTAGTATTCAAATTTGTATAAAATCAACTAGCTTTTACTAGGATTGTGTTACATCTCAACATAACAAATTTAACAGCTAATCTTTAAATTTATTAGTTTATGACAAAATTATACAAAAAACCTTTTTAAGTTACTGAAAGATAATAATTTTATATACACAATAACAAAAAATAAAGTATTCCTTCCCCAAAAATTAGAGATATAAATTATATAACTTTACCTGTTTCAATCAATCAGTTTGAGAATTTCTTTTATAATCACTCTCTACTTTTAGCAATTATCAACTTTTATAAGAATGGAAGACGATTCATCATCCAAATTAAGTATTATAAAGTTTCCTCATTTTAACTGTATATATATGAAATTTTGTAATTTTTTTTTTAAACGAGGCAACGGTAGTAGGAACAGTTTTCTAATCTTATCAAGGGGTGAGGGGTAATAAAACCCTAAAGCTTATTACTATTTCAATCTATTGACTTTATTCTAATTTCTTTTTTTAATTGTACTTATCACGATGGAAGAAGTTTTCAACCTTTATATCATGAAAACTGGAGGTAGATCTTTTATTCAAATAATCTGATATACTGTAATTTAAAATGTTTTAAGTATAATTACGAGACTGCTAACACAATCTTATTTCATTTTATTAATTTAACATATAATTTAATTTTTTTTTCCTTCTAAAGGCATATTAAATAACAATATATAAATTATGGTAATAGTTAAATTATTTAACTTTTATAATTATATGAACAGTGTTAAATATCACACAACTCTCTTTCAAATTAATGGAAACCATTTTTCAAAAATTAATGTAACCAGACTATTCTTTTGTTGCAACAGTGGTTAAAAAGAATTTCCAGTAATCTGAACACAATTAATTCCTAATTTTCAAGTTCAATGAATAAAATTTAAATTCTATTATGTAACAGTTAATTTCAGTAACTTTTTTCCACCTTTTTTGGTTGTTAAGATAGATATATTTATTGCAAAAAATTCATATGCAATTAAATCAAACGCTAGCCATTTAAAAATAAATATGTTCAAAATATATATTTTTTAAAAAAGTTTCAAGAATCTTTTTTTAGTTCTAAACGCACTAAAACTTTATGCAATATTACTTAAACAAAACAAACTACAAGCCCTATTATTAAAGTTCAATTTAGTCTTGTCCAGTCTTAATACCTAGTATAACTGGTGTAACTGAACAGCTGAAAAAAGTATAAACATGTTAAAAGCATCCCCTTAGAACCCACTGATTCCACAACTGTAATGTTTCATAGAGAAACATCTTGACAACTGAATCTTATGTGTGAAATAAAGTAAAATTTGAAAGCACAAAACTAAGTAAATAAGAAATTAATTCCTGCAGATAATATAAATCTTGTCGGATAAGATAGTATTGGAATTTATTAGTGATGAAAGCAGTCTGTTTAGTTACCAAAAATTACTGACAGCTGACATCTTACTAATAATTTTATTATTGAAGCATGGAGGGCAATAATGTAAAAAAAAATTCCTTAAATTTTATCTAATTTCAATGATGTACAGGAATTTGATTTGGGTATTGGCACTTGCATACTTCTCATTTTTGATCCTATTATTTTTGAAAATGTTATTGTAACTTCTCAAAAAACTGACCATTTCCAATTAAGTTCTGTTTTGCTGATTGCAAAATTATGAAGGTTAGTCAAATATTAACAGAACTTTTGTCTTCATGACTGACAAATTAACAAGAGTGAATGGCTAAAGGATATTAATCATAGAAATGTGGGGAAGAGATGGCCGATCCAGCCACCTCAGCATTTACATGTCTGGTTTGTAACATCATGTCAGATCAAGAGGTTCCATTGTCAGTTGCTAAATGTATTATCGTGAAGTTTCTCATGAATGAGGGCAAACCCTCCAAAATTTTGACTGCATGAATAATTTGGGGATATGATGTCACATACCTACGATTGAATCAGTAAACTTAACTGGGAATATGTAAAAAATGAATCACAATAGCAATCAATTTAAGTAAAAGTGTGACAGAAAATAACATTCGATTTATCCTTGGCCTCATTGAAGGAGATTAGTATCTTACAGTTTAATAAAATTGCTTTGTAGTGCCCATTCCATTATCACAAAGCACCTTGGGTTCTACAAAGTCTGTGCAAGGTGGGTTCCAATATTTTGATCCAAATCAGAAACAAGCCAGACAGGAAATTTATCAGACTACTGAATAAATTTAAAGGAAAAGGAATTTGCATTGAATAATCAACATTTCTGAGTGTGAACTGGTGTAGGAATGGAGAGCGCCTTGTGCTGTACAGGTAAAAATGCATCAACTAGTTGGGAAAGTCCTCACAACTATCTTTCGGAGCTGGAAAGACAAATACTCAAGAATTTTTCTATGAACTTGGTACCATGAATGCTGTGTACTACTATCAGTTCTTGGGCAAAGAAACATGATTTGTTAGCCTAAGAAACATGAGGTGCAATCAGCCAATCACAGATGTGATACTCCTTCACAACATGGCCATGCTTCACACAGCTGTTAGCACTGGAATAAAGTGGACAACATTTTCTGGGAAACATTAAAAAATCTCCTATACAGTCCAGAAGTATCCTCCTGAGAAATCTTTTTGTTTCAGGCATTGAAGGAGGCACTGAGAGGACATAAATTCCAAAGCAACAGCAAAGTAGACACGTTTGTGTGCAACTGGCATGCAACCTCTCAAACTTTCTACAAAGGGATCCACATGTTACTTACATGATGGGAAAAATATACTGAACTTCAGGAAGGGTACACAGAAAATCAATAAATATTCTTTTATATTTTTATTTTGTACTAATAAATTGGTAGTGTATTCTCTCTAAAGTACTGGAGAAATCAGGAAATGTCTTGTGGTCCTGTTTTCGAGGAAGGGAAATTCCTGGACTTTCACCTCCCCATGGTAGAGTGGGGACAATGATTGCACATACTGCTTATGGTAGTATGTGTAAGCAGCTAATGAAAGCTGGGCCCAAGCATCTCTTGGTATAAGGAGATTTCCTTCTACAAATGTCAAGAGCCTATATGGTGGGTGGAGGAGTGATAGAAGGCAGGGCACCCTCTTGTCCTTGGAATGGGAAACCATTCCTAGAGGTAGATGAAACCTAAAGTTCAATGGCATAGAATGTAGAAGACTGGAGGAAACCACTGCCTTAAATATGTTTATGGTATTTCTATGAATCATAAGATCTTATCGATAGTGAGGGGTCTGGAGTGCTCAGGGATACAGAATAGCAGGACCACAGGTGTAACACCATATTGGTGTAGTATCAGTTTGAGAGCCAGACTAAAGAATGATTCCTGAAAGAGGGCAGCAGCTCTTTCAGTAGTTGCTAAGGGCGTAGGTCAGGAAGACTTAAACACCACCATATAAACATCACTCAGACATCTGAATACTGCACAGCTGAAAGCAATGGAAAACTACAACTGTATTTTTTTCTAATTAAAAAATAACATTCTACAAGTCAGAGCATGGAATGTTGGAAGTCTGAAAAGGGTTGGCAGGTTAGAAAATTTAAAGAGGGAAATGGGTTGGTTAAATGTAGATGTAATAGAAATTAGCAAGATTTGGTAGGAAGGTGAAAACGACTTTTGGTCAGATGATCTTAGAATAATTAACTCAGCATCAAATAAAGGACAGGCAGGACTAGGTTTCGTAATGAACAAGAAGATAAGGCAGATAGTAGAGTATCTCAAAAATCTTAGCAATAGAATCATTGTAATCACAATAAAATCAAAACCTCAG
Organism: Lycorma delicatula; assembly: GCF_047948215.1. Taxonomy (NCBI): domain Eukaryota; kingdom Metazoa; phylum Arthropoda; class Insecta; order Hemiptera; family Fulgoridae; genus Lycorma; species Lycorma delicatula. Next base: position 153,725,104 of record NC_134458.1, read on the forward strand.
CCAACAACCATTGCTAAAGTCTATATGCCATAAGTGTCCATGATGACTGTGAGGTGCAGTGTATATACAAAGAAATTGACGAAGCAATTTAACACATAAAAGGGGATGAAAATTTAATAATAGTTGGAGATAAGAATGCAAGCACTAGAAAAAGCAAGGAAGGAAATACTATAGGTGAATATGGGGTGAGCAAAAGAAATGAAAGAGGGGACTGACTTACTGAGTTTTGCACAAAGTATGATTTAGTAATTGCAAACACCCAGTTTAAAAATCATAATAAAAGAATATATGGAAAAAGCTGGGCAATACCGAAAGCTATCAGATAGATTATAACATGGTTAAGCAAAGATTTAGAAATCAACTTGTCGACTGCAAAGCTTATCCAGGAGCAGACATTGATAGCAACCATAATTTAGTGATAATGAAATGTAAATTGAGGTTTAAAAAGCTGAAGAAAAGGTGTCAGATGAATCGGTGGAATTTAGAAAAGCTTGAGGTAGAGGAGGTAAAGATTTTTGAGGAGGACATTGCAAGAGGACTGAGTAAAAAAGATAAGGTAGTAAATATAGAAGAAGAATGAGAGAATGTTAAAAAGGAAATTCTTAAATCAGCAGAAGCAAACTTAGGCGGAACAAAGAGAACTGGGGGAACCTTGGATAACAAAAGATATATTGCAGCCAATAGATATGCATAAAAAGTATAAGGTTGCTAATGGTAGAAGGTAAAAGGAACTATCAACCACTGAGAAATACTATAGACAGGAAGTTCAAATTAGCGAAAGAAGAGTGAATTAAAGAAAAGTGTTCAGAAGTTGAAAGAGAAATGGTAATAAGCTAAAATCTAATAATATGTTAAATAAAGATGGTACACCAATTTATAACTCAAGAGAAAAGTTTGATAGGTGAGTGTTATACGTTGAAGAGTTATATGGAGGAAATGAATTAGAAAATGGTGTTATAAAGGAAATTGAATAGGATGAAAAGGAGATACAATACTTAGATCTGAATTTAATAAAGCATTTGAATAGCAGAAAGGCTCCTGGGATAGATGGGATATCTGCAGAATTACTGTGCAGTACAGGTGAAGCGATAGATTATACAAATTGGTGTGTAATATTTGTAAAAAAGGTGAAGTTCCATCAGACTTAAAAAAGAGTGTTATTGTCATGATACCAAAGAAAGCAATAGCAGATAAATGTGAAGAATACAGAACAATTAACTAACTACTCATGCATCAAATATCTTAACTAGAATTCTGTACAGAAGAATTGAGAGGAGAGTGGAAGAGTGTTAGGAGAAGACCAATTGTCACATACCTAAGGTTTTAGGAAAAGTATAGGGACTAAGGAAGCAATTTTAGTGCTCAGATTAACAGTAAAGGTATTTGATAACACAGGCTGGAATAAAATGTTCAACATTATAAAAAATTAGCGTTCATGTACAGAGAACAATTGATAACATTTACAATAACCAAACTGCAACAGTAATAATAGAAGAGCATAAAAAAGAAGCAGAAATAAAAACAGGAGTCAGACAAGATATTCCCTATCCCTGTTACTTTTTAATCTTTATATAGAACTAGCAGTTAATGAGGTAAAAGAACAATTTAGATCTGGCGTAACATGCAAGGGAGAAGATAAAGATGCTACAATTTGCTGATTATATAGTAATTCTAGCTGAGAGTAAAAAAGAATTAGAAGAAACGTGAAAGGCATGGTTGAAATTCTACGCAAGAACTACCACATGAAAATAAACAAGAATACGATAGTACTGAAATGTAGTAGAATTAAAGTAGATGGACCACTGATTATAAAAATATGATTAGAAACGACTATTGAGGTAGAAAAAACCTTTTAAAAATTAAATGTTTTTTGAAAGTAAATGTTTGGAGCGTAGCTTTATGTAGAAGTAAAACTTGGTCGATTGGAGTACCTGAGAAGAAAATATTAGAAGCCTTTGAAATGCAGTACTGTAAGAGAATGTTAAAAATCAGGATAAAGTGACAAAGAGGTGGAGCAAATTGATGAAGAAAGAAGCATTTGGAAAATTCTCGCTAAAAGAAGAGACAGACTTATGACCTCCTCTTACATCACCCTGGAATAGTCGCTTAGATAGGAGAGACAGGTAGATGGGAAAAATTGTGTAGGCAGGCAACGTTTGGAATATGATAGACAAATTATTAGGGATGTAGGATGTAGGGGGTATACTGAAATGAAATGACTACCTCTAGATAGGGAAGCTTGGAGAGCTGGGGACTCTCTGTTGAGAAGTGAAAGTGAAAGGTTATGTTAAATAGTGCTCCTGCGTTAGAGTGTTACTAATGCTTTGTGTAGGTGTTCTGCTTCGTTTCCAGCCTACCTGTGTCCCTGACCATGTGACGTGGGCAACATCCCATTAGGATGCCTACCCAGGCCATCAGCCAAATACCATTGCTATTGTCAATGACCGGATAAGTTTTAAACCTTTGTTTAAAAACTTTCTAATTTTATTTATTACTATAAGTTAATATATTAGTGAATACTATTGAACTTTTACAAGTAATTATACTCCTAATTCTTAAATTAATTTAATTTAATTTATAAAAAATTAAATTAAAAAAAAAATATTAATATTATAATATTAATATTATATTTACGGTGTGGGAGCAAGAAAACGTTTAAAGCGTAGGTCGGTAACCATGGGTGATCAACCCTCCAAGGAGCCGAACAGTACAAGGGGCAGTTGCCACCATGGAGGTTAGCGATGAAAATTCCTCGTAACCTCCAGTCACTAGGCGGGAGAAAAATCCCGCCTCTCATGTTGGACTGTCATAAGGAGTGGCCAACGCTGGCGAGACGAATCTCCGCCATTATAAGATGGCGCCTGGTAGCCAAAAGTCAGTACTTTTGGCCTTACAGAAAGCCCAGTGGCTCTCTGTAAGGCTGCAGCTAAGCAGTGAAGGCAACTTCAGGGAAGTGCAGAGTTTTCTGCCTTTTATTCCTTTCAGCTCCCAAAAGATAGGAGCCAAGTAGTTACCTGGAACATCCCTTATGGGGCCACACCGGAAGAGGTAAAAAAGGAGCTTACAGCAATGGTGTCGGTGGAAAATGGGGAATTACCAACCCCCACACCACCAAAGCCTAAACCAGCAGTAATTACAAAAAAGGTGGAGGCAAAAAAGCCTGCTCCACAGGAAAAAAAGCAGTCGAAAAATCGGTAAAATCAAAGAAAGCGGGTGCCAAACCCATGATGTCTGGTAGACAACCAAGGTCCCAGAAGTCTCATACCCCATCAAAAAAGGCGTTAACAACCCCCGGCCCCTCCAGTGGCTCTCTCTCTTTTCCTGTTTAGCCTTCGGTAACTACCGTTTAGATAATTCTTCAGAGGATGATATGTATGAGTGTAAATGAAGTGTACTCTAGTACATTCTCAGTTCGACCATTCCTGAGATGTGTGGTTAATTGAAACCCAACCATCAAAGAACACCGGTATCGACGATATAGTATTCAAATCCGTGTAAAAATAACTGGCTTTACTAGGACTTGAACGCTGTAACTCTCGACTTTCCAAATCACCTGATTTGGGAAGACGCGTTAACCACTAGACCAACCCGATGGGTCCTCTCCAGTGGCTAAATAAATATAACCGCACCCCCCGAAGGAGAGTTCCAGTATGAATTTCCTGTCACAAGTGACAATTAAGGATGTTCTACCGGAAATTCTAGTATTATTGCCCTGCCTGCTCCAAGTAAAATCTCTGTAGGACTGTATTCAAACCATCCTAACCTGAGAAGAACTCATAAACCTCATCCTAACCTGAGGAGTGCCTCATGAAACTGCTGTCTAGGTATGGTTAGGAAAACTCTCAGACTGCTACAGTGGAACGCCAATTCAGTAGTAGGCAAGACGGGCAGAACTTTGCCGTCTGGCCGAAGATCTACTGATAGACATGATACTGTTGTCCGAGACATGTGAATGCGAACAGACAACTGACCATTCGGAATTACTTTACGTATAGGACAGATAGGCCAGTACGACCTAGATGCCCTGCCAGTGGCGGAAGCACAAATTTAGTCCACAGATGCCATATACACAAGCAGCTTGACCTCCACATTAATGTGATGGAGCAGACTTGTGTACATGTAGAGAATCTAGGCATTAGCTTATAATAAACCAAACTCAGTGGTAACTGACACAGATCTACATGCTGTGCTAGAAAATTGGGATGGGCCAATGATAGTCATGGGCAACTTCAACACTAAGCACAAGTCTTGGAATAGCAATCTGACAAGTGCAAATGGCAGGTTGCTATATGAAAGGGCACAAGCATGCTGGTTAGTCATCATAGGCCCTGAGGTGCCTACCTTCATTCATCGAACGGACAGATCGAGACCTGATGTACTCGACATCGCAATCATGAAGATGGTAACAACTCCGGTCATGATTGAAATAACAGAAGACAGCTTGGACCACTCTCCTGTCTTATTGAAGTTGGACCAAGCAGGGGGCGACCGAGACCTCCCCCTCACGACTATACCCCGAAGGTCAGTGAATTGGAAAAGGTTCTATAAAACTCTCCAAGATTACAGGCCAGCACATCCTGAACTCCTGATCACACCGAAGGAAATCGACGATACAGTCAAACGAATCACATTATCAATGACCGAGGCTCTGTCAAACCTACAGAAAAGAGAGCATGAGGCCTATCCGTAATAATCTCCCACCTCACATCTCTGACGCTATAGCAGAGAAGCACTGACTGAGGAGGATATTCTGAATCACCCTGTTCTCCCGATGATAAAAGGGCTTTTTATATTCAAACAGTGAAACAGCTGCTGGTACATTGAGAGGATTCGTGGAACGAATACCTCACCTTGGTTTCAGACGACCACTCCTTGGTGCTCAGGCTAAACAAAACACTATGAGAAGTAAAGAAGCCCCACCACCCAGTTGTGGAGCAATGAGGCCTTCTGGCATATTCAGAGGCAGACAGGGCGGAGGTTTCCGCCGACACCCTGGAGAACCAATTTACTCCAAACCCCCCCATCCACCCCGAATGAGAACCACACAACCGAGGTGGAGTCCTTCCTCGTAGATTATTTAGGATAAGTTGAGGACGCCCCACTATTAATAGAACAAGTCACTGAGGTGGAAGTTTCCACAGCAATCACAGCCACAAGCCCCGACAAAGCTCCGGGTGTTGACCACACTTTCCGGAATGTTCCACCTGCTCTTATAGCGACCATAACCACAATATTCACGTCAATTTTGTCCCTTGGATATTTTCCGATTGCAGGAAAACTGCAAAGATGGTATGCCTACCCAAACCTGGGAAAAGTCTGCTCTTTCCCCAGGATCACAGGTCAATCTCTTTATTACCAGTGTTGTCAAAAGCTATTCAAAAGGATTTTCCTGGAGAGACTTAGGCAACATTTGGGAAAAGAAGTAGCCTGAGCAATTTGGGTTTAGGTGACAAAGTCTGGCATGGCAGCTTGCAATATAAACTTGCGCATATGATGATTCCCTGTTGCTATGTCACATTGATACAGTCTTATTTACTAGATCGTCCATTTGTTGTACGCATACGGGCAACAATCACCTCCACCAGAGATATAGCCACTGGAATCCCCCAGTGGCTAAAATGAAAAATTGGTGGCAGTGATGTTCACATACAAGACATGTGTTCTAGCCAGGCAGCTGGAAATCTCAGGAGAGAAAATCTCCTTTGGAAAAACAGTCAAATACCTGCAAGTAGTCCTGGATAAATGGCTTACCTTGGGAGAACATGTTAAATATGTGACCCAAAGGGCAAAGGCTATCAGGGCCTCACTATACCCAGTACTGAACAATGCCAGCCCATATCCACTGGTGACCAAACTGCTCATTTTTTGGCTATACATCCTGCTGATTCTAACATATGCTTACCTGGCATGGAGAGCTTTGTTGAACTCCACGCTGCAAAAGAAAATAGAAGACGTCCAAAACATAGCATTATGGATGATATTTGGAGCACTGTGGTTCGTCAAAAACGTTGCTGTTCGCTACAATGCGGTTCTATATACCGTATCTGACGTGGGAGTGGTGCAGGCACGCAGACTGTTCGTTCAGGAGAGCGGCCGTGTCTGAACATGGACATCTGCTGAGAGGACCCTACTCCACAGGGTATAAGAAAATGGCCTCATGCTGTATTAAACGAACCACAGTTAAAAGGCGGTATGAGTCAAAAAATGACAAACCAGGCTTAGGAGCCTCTATATTGCATAACCTACAAATGGAAATCGCGCGAAAATTTCAGCCATGAAAGTGACCGTTTTCACAATAAAATTTTTTTTTAATTATAAAAACTAGATTATTTAAAAATTTTAAAACATCCTACACCATTCCACAAAGAGACCACAATTTAATTCAGTCAGCATATGCGACTCCCTCTGCAGAAGGGGGCGCTTGCTTCCTCCAAATAACTAGGTTCCCAGTAGGCGTATTCCTGCTGGCACTGAAAGGACTTCAGCGGATGGACTGAAGGGGAATCATGCTGGGAGTACTAGGCTCTAAAGCTTAGTCTCCCACGGTCAGACCCGGTAAATAAATTTCACGCTGGTCCATACGGATAGGAACGCAAATTACCAAATCCGTCCATAAATAAAACTTAATATAACTGCCACAAAATAACCCATGAAACCCGCCCGACAATAGAAAGATACAGCAGCAAGAGACATTGTCCAGGCTCTGTGATCTGTAAGCAAAAATATTAAACTCCCAACATTCTTGCGTTCCGTTCCATTCTCCTGGAGAGCTGCACTAAACCACTCAAATGACTGAAGACAAAAAAAGACTAATAAATTTTAATAATTTTGTTAAAAACAAAATTCCGGTTTATAATTGAGTGATTTAGTAAAAGGAAATACTATATGGTGATTTCTAAACAAGTGCTTAAACATTATATTCACAAAGTATTGTATAAGTATATATATTTTATAATAATTATATAATGAAACAATCTCAGAAAATTATTATTATGTTGTGTTGTTTATAAATACCACTTAGTATAAAGTTTATTAATAAGAATTTTATCATTATTAAAGCAAGACCATATGGTGATACCTGACAAAAGGCCACTCTTCTCAACATTCCACACTTATTTACAGAAAATTTTAATACCCGAAACCTAAACTTTTCTTTACTTTCACTTCTGAATAAATTCAAGGATACAATAAATATAAATAACCATTTTTTTGTTACTTCTCCTAATACCAAACTTCTAGCTAATTCAAAAGATCCTGAAAAACACTAAGCAAATATAAGAATACCTGTTTAAAAAAAGTATTTTGTACAGACACGGTCAAAATTTTAAGAATTTAAAATTAATTAATTTACCTTTTAAAAATATTTTTTTTAAACTTTATGCTTTGACAATCATACATTATGTAATGATGACAAATAAATCTTTTTAAATATCCTAAATTGTGTATTTTCATAATGTAATTTTTCATTTAAAAAAATCTTCCACTTAAAGTTATTTGAAAAAAAAAACTCACCACAGAACAAGAGGAATTGCCTCAACAAAACAAAATAAAAAAATAGTGCTACCAGACCATTAAATGATGAGTACAGGCTTAATTATACAATAAAAAAAAATATGTACATACTGAACCAAGAACCTACTCCTTCATGAAGTTATTAAAAAAAACCACAGTAAGTACTTTTTGTATATATATATTTTTATTTTTTTTAAATACTTATTTATTTTTTCAACTCTAATAATTAATATAAATAAAATTACAAGTGCTTAAATGTTACACACACACACACACACACACACACACACACACACACACACACACACACACACACACACACACACACACACACACACACACACATATATATATATATATTTTATAATAATCATGTAATAAAACTATATCAGAATATTTATTATGTTATGTTGTTTATATACACCACTTATAGTATAAAATTTATTAATAAAAATTTTATATTTATTATCGCACTATTTATTAATTCACAATAATACAATTACATAAAAATTAGGTGAACAATTATTATGATTATTATTAAAAGAGCATAATAAACAATTTTCTTGTATGGATTATAATCATCATAATTTTTTACATCAGTCACTAGACTAATTTGATGCAATTATCTAATCATTTCTATTATATGCTAACCTTTTAATTTTAACATATTTGTTACATTCTACATCTTCATTTATTTTATCTTTTCTTACAGTTATTACCATTACTAAATTAAATTATAACATCTCCATAATTTCCATTGGTACCTTTTTTTTTTAACTATCTTAAAATATCTTAATACTCAACTTTCATCAATCACTCTACTTTCAATGCATTTTTTTTTTAATATAATATTTCAAAATATATCTACCTTTAGATTATAAGGTTTTTCCATCAAGACTCATAATTACATCATTCCAAAAAAAAAATATTTTAATTAGTAATATTGTAAATTTCATCTAGTATTTTTAAAAAAATTATCTTAAGACTGCTTTCTTTGTTTATACTAACTGTTTTTTTATCTCTTTAATATATTGTTACATTAATAGATTATTAAAAATATTTATAAGTTATTTAATTTTAAAGAAAATGAAAATATTGCATTATTAACATAGCTGGTTCTGTCATTAATAAATACTAATATACTGAAAAAAGAATTTGAATTATTGGCTTTATTTATTTTACAAAAATTATTTCTACTAATCCTGCATCAAAATTTAAAAATAGGTTCCATGTAACTAGCTAAAAGTAATAGTAATTCTTCAAAATGGAAATATTTTTATGGCTCCTTATAAACAAGAAAAATTGTACATGAGATTGCACCCTGTAGCATGCTACTAATAGATGTGAATGAACAAATAATGTTATCTGAACTAATTTTTATTTTACTTATAGATTTCACTTTTCTTTTTTACTCTTTTCCTACAACATAATAACCATAATAGCAAACAAACAATATTTACATATATTTATCACAGTTTTATAAATATTATATTCCATTAATGAAAAAAAAAAATTATGGTATAGTAAAATCTGCCTATATCAGAGAACATGATACAAACAGAATGACAGCCTTCTCTGTTTAAAAAAAAAAACAACTCTAAAATGACATTTTACATAAAGAATACATAAAATTTATAAAATGTTATCTCTTTACAAGCTAATATTCTAGGTTGGTGCTGCAACAATTATTTAAAAAGAAGTTGTTAAAGAAGTTAAAAGAACTAAAGGCATAGAGACATATATGAAATGCTACCTATCCAGAGAGTTAGGGTAGTTGGAAGTTTAAACAAATTTGGGTAGTCTGAATAAAGATGTAGATCACATTGGTAGTTGGGTCTCTCTCTCTCTCACATCAAGGTAGGCAATGAAATTAATAGAAGAGTAAAATCAATGCGACATTAAGTATAACATTAAAAAATTATCAAAGATTATTTTATACATTAATTCAAACTGCATAGACTGTTTTAAAACAACACTCAATATTACTTAAATTTTGGTGATTAAATGCATCTTTATTTTAGTTTTTAAAACCGGTTCATTAAATGAGTTTTCAATTTTCCCACCATTCTACGACCAGACATTCTAATTTTGTTATGGAACCATTAGGTTGTAAGGAATGTAGTTTACAGTCTTACCTAGGACCCAAAAAAAAAACAAAATGTATCTGAAACTAAGGAAAAAAGCCAAGCAAAAGTTTTTACACAGGATTAATTTTACCACAGATTATTATTACAGATGTAAGACCATAAAAAGAAAAAGACTGAACATTCAGATTTTTGAAGAATGACTTTTCAGGATGACCGATTAATAATGGTAGTGAAGAAATAACACAGCTATGAAAAATCAGCAAAGAAAAGAAATCATCCCCATGATATTTAAAAACTTTATTTTTTCACATATGTTATATTCATTGACGATAACAATTCCTTAATGACTTATTGGTTTATGTATGTTGTAGGTGAATTGAAAAATCAGGTTTACTGTAAAAAGCCTATGACAATTTGCAATACACCTGGCTAATTGGAAAATTATCTAGCCATTTCTAATTGGCCTGATATTTTTCAGGCTTATTGTAATGAGCCCATACAACTTTAGGCTAATTAGAAAGTGTGCAATTCTTTATACACTTTTCTCTTCCAAATCAGTGGGTATTTGCAGAGAAATTATAAATACAATCTAACCAAATTTAACCTACGCTTGCTAGTCACGATTAGCAAGTGAAATAAGAGTAGGTTATGTTTGGTTAGATTATAATTATAAGCAATAATGCTTATATTGGACCTCTATTTCTCTTTAATGAGCAAACAATTTACATTTCCTAACTAACCTAAAGTTGTATGGGGTCATTACAATAAGCCAAAAAAAATATGATAAAATATCAAATTGCTACATAATTTTCCAATTTGCCGGGCACATTGCAAAATGATGGTGCTCTTTGCAATAAGCCTGATTTTTCAATTTACCAATGACATGAATATATATATAAGACCAATTTTTCTCATCTAACAGTATCAAATATTAAATACAGAACCTCGTTGCTTAAAATTTAATCTACATTTATGTATATAAATGTGGATTATATACATTATGTATATAATGTTGTATATTGAATTTACTTGTATTGCCTTCCAGCAATCAGCAAAAATCAACTTAGAAAATTATTTCTAAGTGATTTCTGTATCAATCTATAAATTAAAACGCATTCACTCTTTTTTTTTTTTTACAAAAACATTCTGCTAGTGAGAATACATTACATAGTCTAAATTGTGGTTTTTTATTAAAAAATTAATTTGGATATTTATCAAACAAACACTGATGAGATGTAATGTAAAACTGTTACATCCCTACTTCTCTAATTAGCAACAAAAAGGTTTGTAACCACGTTGAGGTAATAGTAATGTAATTTTTCATTTTAAACAAAAATAAATGATTTAAAGAAAATTTAGAATAAATAAAAGCAGTGTTTGAGATAAAGGATGATAAAAATTTGGTTCAGTTAAATTCTTTAAAAGTACACAGCTCCTCTTATTCACTTTGTAAGGAATGTATTTCCATCACACACCCTGCATGTATGTCTTATATTTGTTTAAATTATAGTAGTCTTTCAGAGGAAAAAAACATGTAGCAGGGCATGTATTAAAGGAACATATATATATTTTTTTGTAAAAATTATATTTAAACTGTTAGACTAATACTATCGTATTCATATACCAGCCTCTTACATGAACAGTTTTCATTATGCCATAATTCAAACTGAACTGACACTGGATCTATAAGAAAGAAGATATTTATCATAAAACAACTTATTTTTATTGAATCAAGGTATAACAAAAAATTTCAATTCTGTTATTGACAGATTTCACTATAACAGAAAAAACATTTCAATATTAATAAACTAAGGAAAAAATTAAAACAATATAAAAATATACAGTAATAAAAACAATATCATTTCAATAATATAATTTTAAAACAATACTTGAAATAGTTCTTTAAAATTCCAATAAAATAAAAAAAATTAACCTAATCAAAAAATAAGAGAAAAATTATATAATTTGAATAAAAACAGATAACATACACAAAAAATCTAAGTCATTACGTTAAATATTTACCATTGAACTAATATAACCTATAATGATTAAGGAAAATCTTTTTTTTTTCATATAAAGTATGTTTATAATCAATTAGTAATAAAAATTTATAATTACATATTTTCATTTTTATGCTTTCTTACATTAAAATATATTTTAGAAATCCCTATAGTAATTAAGATACTGTTTTAAAGTATATGGAAGGGGTAATTCCAATATTTTTTGCCTCATTACACGGCTATAAGTAATTTCGTTGTCTTTATCTGATGAAGAATCTTTATTAGTGGTAGAAGGTTTACTATTATTAATATTACTATCTTTAATACCATTACCAGTTGTAGTTGTAGTATTTTTATTGTCGTTGTCAGTCTTAGTTATAACACTTGTTGTAGTACTAGGCGTAGTAGATGTTGCCATGTCGATAAAATCTGAATCAGAATTATCATCCATCAATAATTCATTATCAGAGTTACTACTATCAGATGAATCTGACGAAGTTAATCCTTTACCGTTTTCCATTTCTTCACCTATACCGCTATCAAATTTCTCTCTTTTAGCAACTTTTTTACGCTGTTCATTAATTGCTGGATTATCCAGTTCTTCAGTCTCATTGTTAAAATCTTCACCTTCTTCTTCAACAGTACGATACTGATTATTATCTTCAGAAGATGGTGTTTCTTTATCCGGTTCTACAATAAGTTCACTATTTCCATGACGGTTTCGGGATGACATCATGCTACGTCTATGAACTGTAAAGAGATGATAAATTTTATAAAAATTATTTTTATTAGAAAATGGATAATATTAACATACTAGCCATGGTATATTACTTTGTCCATATTATAAATGATGTACAACTCACTGTACACCCAGTAACCATATGTACTGCAAATACACACTTTTGAGAACTTTGCATAGAGTATGTTATAAAGTATCATGTGATCTAATAAAGGGCTATAACTTCTAGTTATTGTTAAGAGATAAAAACGACTAGGACCATCTGTTTTAAATTAACAATACAAAGAGGATTGGGTATAATGTTAAACTGTGTAATGAGTATATTAATGACTGAGCATATTAATGTTAAGAGATGAATTATGGCTGAAAATGTCATACATTTTTTTGTGATTAACAAGTTGTTTTTTATTTAGTTTACAATGAAAGGCTTAACGTTTTAGTTAATAAAATGTTAAGCCATTTGATTATCTAATTGATGTAGTAAAACATAAATGATATAGCTACATTTAAAAATTTGTGAGCCTATTCACACCACAATTTTTTAGAGAAAGCTGACATAATGTGTATACCAAATATGATTCTTCAAACTGATCTTGAGATACAACTTTATCTTTAAAAAATACACAAAATTGATGGACAGAAGAAAAATGAAGTGTAAGTTACCATTTTTTTATAGAAAACCTTTTGTTTATTTTGATAAACAGATTCTGATATGAATAAACAGGTATTTACTTCTTTGTTACATACTATGTGTGTCTGACTGTACATATGTATGCATGTGCGTGTGTGCCATGCATACATGCATTCCTCAAAATAAGAAATCCTCCCTCCTAAAGACAGTAAAAATATAGATTTACATAATAAAATTAATTAAAATGTAAAACTAAACCAAGATGTAAAATTTAATAACAGGTGCAGCACTATTCATAATGTATTTCGACTCGTGTAGTACAATTGTAAATAAATATAAACCAAGTGATGCAGTATTGTTTTGTTTATGAACTACCACTTTGTTTACTACAAAAACATGTAGAGCTGGGCTGCTGAGCATCACACTTTTGCTGTTGAAACTTATTTCAAGAATAACAAATTCTGTAGCTGCTGTACAGCTTATATCTAGGCACTGACATCTTGTGAATGTGCCAGATGGACGCATTGTTATTAGGTAGGCAAGTTCCTTTAAATCAACAGCCTCTGCTTGTAATCATAAACCAGGAAGAAGCAAAAAGACTGTCCAAACTCTGTAAATAAATGAAAATGTTTCTACTGCAATCTTGCATAACTCAAAAAGATCTGTGGAGCTATTCTCTATAGATTTGGAGATAGTCATTTGAGAGAATTTTCGATTAGGATCTCAATCTTAACTATTACAAACTGCAAATTGTGCAAGAAATTAAGCCTCACGATTGTGTTGCACATGAATAGTTTTACGCAACCATGTCTGATATATGAGGGCTGTCCAGAAAGTAACTTATGTTTTGAAATAAAAAACCAACCAAATAAAAGAACGAAATTTTATTTTTCTACAAAGTCTCCATTTAAATTGAGGCACATTATAACGATGCACAAGCTTTTCAATTCCTTCTCTGTAGAAATCTGTAGCTTTAAAGTTTTTGGCACCCACCTAGTACAAAACTTGTGACCAAACTTCCCCAATACAATTTCATGCAGTAAACTGTGAAATTTGGGGAAAATGAAGCCAACAGTTCTGTAATCATAATGAGGTGATTTTCGTAAATTTTATTGTTGATTTTCATTGTCAGTTCATCAGTCACAAGGCTAGGCCGACCACTCAACCTCATCATGAACAATGATGCAGCCATTTTTAAACTGAATCCACTGCCTCAATCCACCTTCACTCATTATTCCATCTCTATACACCTCACAAAGTTGCCGATGAATTACAACTGTTTTGAGGTTTTTTGCCAATAAAAACGTAATCATTGAATGCACCTCACAACTTGTGGGACTATTGAAGCACACATTTCAATAACTTACACCAAAAAAAGTAGAAAAACCACAGTCCACTCGCTACAACAGCTTGATGTGCACTGAGTGTAGAAACGTTTTGACAACAAGATGGTGGCTCTATCCCCACCCATCTCCACACTAGGTACAAATGTAAGTTACTTTCTGGACTGCCCTCATACTTCAAAATAATCCCCCAAATGTTAGACAACTTGCTTATGTCAGACAAAATGTACTTCATTGTATGGTTCATTGTAAGTAAGCAAAATTTATATCGTTTAAACTACGAAAACTGGTGCATATTAAGCCTTAACATTGCCCGAATCACTGTGTGGTTCCTTTGGAATTATTAGGTCATATTTTTTTGAGGATGACAGGTTGTGTTTGTAATTATTACCACTGAACTTTAAGGATGCTGCAAAACTTTTTCATTTCTCAATTACAGATACTGAATGTGGAGATGAACCATTTACAGTTTCAACAAGACAGAGTTAGTGTGCACAAGGCCAGAGTATATATGGATTGGTTTATTGCGACAGACCTTTCCACAAAGAGTGATTTCTTGTCATGATATCACTTGGCCGATCTGGTACCTTGATCTAACATGAGGTATCCACATATGAAAAAATCTCCACACCACTGGAATTGAAGGGCTGCATCAGAGCTCCCATCATCAAAAAACCCTAACGATACATTACAATGACTTTTAGGCAGCTTCCAATGTCACTTAGAATGTGTATTGCAGCTTGGATGTCATTTGAGAGGTGTTATTTTTAATTACTGACTAATAAACAACATTTTTTAAACTTGTATTTGATAAAGCAAGTAATAAATAAAAAGTGGTTATTCTGTTTATGGTTTAATTTTATTACTACACTAACAATGCTACAAAAAATTTGTAAGAACAGTTATAAACATTAAATTAATTAAATCACTGCATAATTGCAAACTTAAAAAATGTAAAAACAATAAATATATTTATGTAAATGTATAAACATAAATAATAAAAATGTATAAACAAACAGAAATATCTTGTATGTATACGAGGTGCGACAATAAAGTAATGAGACTGATTTTTCTTTGCAAGATGTGGCAACCCTGCAGCTTGCGTAGGCACACCATCTTTGACCTTGGTCTATAAGCTATTTCTAGTCCAAGCGGCACATTGATGCAACTGCTCAGTCGTGAGTTGTACTGAAATTAGTGAACACGTATTTGTGTCTCTCGTCACAGAAATGAAACCGCAAAATATTGCGCAACGGTATGCCATTTCTTTTTGCGTTAAATTGGGTGAAAACGCGATGACAACTTATGGTAAGCTTCAGAAGGCTTTTGGAGAGGAGGTTATGTCAAGAGCTCAAGTTTTTCGGTGGCATAAAATTCTTAGTGAAGGCAGAACGAATGTTGAAGATGAAGACCGTAGTGGACGACCACCAACCTCACAGACAGATGTCAACTTGACCAGGGTGTGTGAAATCGTACGATCTGATCGAAGATTATCCGTGAAAATGATTGCAGAAGAACTCAACATCAATCGAGAAACGGTTTGTCTAATATTAACTGAAGATCTTGGTATGAGAAAGATTTGTGCGAAAATGGTCCCCAAAAATCTCACAACAACAGCGAGAAACACGGAAAAATGTGGCAGCCGATCTGTTAGAGCAAACGGAAATCAATCCAGATTTGTTGAGCCGTGTTATCACTGGTGATGAAGGTTGGTTTTTTCAATACGATCCAGAGACAAAACGCCAAAGTTCGCAATGGAGCTCAAAGGGATCACCCAGACCAAAAAAAGCTCGCATGTCAAAGTCAAAAGTGAAATGCATGCTTGTGTGCTTCTTCGATTTCAAGGGAATTGTTCATAAAGAGTGGGTGCCTCCTGGACAAACAGTTAACCGATATTTCTACAAAGACTTCGTAAACGAGTTCTTCGTGTCTGTGCCAACATTGCTGATAATTGGATTCTGCATCACGATAATGCGCCATCCCGTACTGCTCTGTCAGTACAGCAATTTTTAACCTCAAAACAAATTTCAGTACTACCACAGCCACCTTATTCACCAGATATCGCTCCGTGCAACTTTTTTCTGTTTCCAAGAGTCAAAATGGCGGTCAAGGGACACCATTTTCAAACAACACAAGATCTCCAAAAAGCTGTGACGAGGGTCTTGGAGGATATTACAGAAGATGAGTTCCAGAAATGTTGTTGGCAGAAGCGCTGGAATAAGTGTGTGCAATCAGAGGGAAACTACTTTGAAGGAGACAACACTAAACATGACTAAAACGGTAAGCAACATTTTTTTTTCACATTAGTCTCACTACTTTATTGTCGCACCTCGTATGTTGGCACCAATTCAGGTATACAAGCACATCACAAATTATTAACTTGAGTATACTTATGATCTACAATTAAAGACCCAAATCTATAACTTGAAATTGTGTGCTTGGCATTCGTACTTATTATTTTTTAAAGATTCACTTACTGAAATAAAAATTATAACAAAAATAAACTATTAATTGTAGTCTTTTTCAAAAGAACTAAGTTATCATGTTTCAACAATTATTTGTTTTTTGTTAGCTGAAAAAATATATATTATAAACAAAATAGCTAAAAATGATTCACAGAATTGATACCTTCTAAGATAATGGTTTCTCTATTATGATTTTTATTTGATATATTTTTATTTATTTATATATTTTTATTCAATACAATTCAAGACAGTATGGCTAACTTATAATTCTTATGGCTTTTCTAACAACTGTTAAAAACAACAACAGCTGTATGTTTTGTGGATGCTGGAAATTTGACTCCAGTAAAGAACAGTAAACACATTATAAGCCAATCTTCTGCCCATGTAATAGCTAAAGTGGATCTGGAGTTTTGACCTCAGATAACAGCCAACTGTAACTTTCAGAAGTAGTGTAGTAAGAATAGTAAATAAACCAATTAAAATCAGATTAGCCAGAAAATCTTAAGCAAGAAGCTTTTAAGCTGATAATAATATGTGGGTAGAAGTTCAATTAAAAGTTAATGAAATAAAACAAACACAAACGTAGAAAAAAGGGGATTCTGAACCTGTATGGACACCCTGATGCTGTAATATACAATAGGAAAGATAAGTGTAATTGTGTAATGCATGTAACTTCTTTGCAGTTCAAAATGCCAGTCATTAAACTAAGAAAACAGGGAAAATAACAAAGCTTGCTTCAAAAATTGGCATCAGATATTAATATTATCTGAAAATTTATGAAAAATAGTAATGAATTAAAAATTGATGAACAGTAAGAATGTTTCTTTGAAGGTGTGTTAGAGAAAGAGCCAGTATGACACCTGACTCAATTATATAGAATTTATCCAGCAAAGTAAGAGTACTGAAAGGAAAAGTTAACCTAGTGCCAAAATTCTCCAAAACCTGCAAGTAGTTATAGTAAACCAGTAAACTGTTTTACTTTTAAATACTTAAATTTTGTTAATTTAAAAAAAAATAAAAGTTAACTAACTGGCCAATGTAAAATTTATAATTAAACAGGTATTGAACGTTTTTGAAAAGAAAAGGAATGTTTCATTCCTTTAAATCTTAGTCAAATATATCTCTTCAGTACTTTCTGCAATTACATAAATATTGATCATAAAAACTAGAAAAAGTATCACAAAACAAGTATAACATACTGACTGGATGGTCTGCCTTAAATCCAAAAAGCATGCACCAAAATCAGGCTCAAATATCTGTGATATCAATCTAAATTTAACTCATCTGTAAACATCATTGTATGCTAACAATTTTATTCAGCTCAAATTACATTACAAATACAACATCATAACTCACTAGCCTCATAAGATTCTTATTCTGTATCAATTTAACTGTGTTTAAAACTCCTGCATTTCTTGAAAGTAATATAAAATGGAATAAAGGCAAACAAAAATAAATGTAAATAATGAACACTAACCTGCAAGGGCACGTCCAATATCAATAACTGCAGCAATACGCCGTTGTGGTGCGCCAAACATAAGACCAGCACGGCCTAAATCTCTGTCTGATGATTCTTCTTCATCAGATGATTCTAATATAGGTATAACAAGTTTTCGTAATGCACGTTTACGTTTCGGTGGAGCAGATTTACGTGGTCGCTGTTTACATAATTCTGGGTAATCACGTTCTGCATTAGCCCTTAACAAACGACGAATCATGCAACGACATACTTCTTGAAGTAATAATGGTTCACACTCCGCTGAAATACAATAAAATGCTGAAATAAATAGCCATCTTATTGTATCACATGTGATTCTTTTAATATAAAAATAAAATAATTCAATGAAAAACAGTGCTGCTCAAATTAATGGAAATTAAACTTGCTTTTATTTTTATCACAATATTTTGATTTAATGAACAGAATAGTATAATTTTTCATTATTACAGATCAATTTAATGAATAGTACCTAAATGAGATACTCTACATCTGGAGTAAAAGCACAAAATCAAATTTATGATACAATTTTATACAATATAACTAGCTAAGTGCAAATTTTTATTTTTACATTTTCAACTCTAATTTATAATTAAAGAAAAAAAAGTGATACCACCCATAATGCTAAAACCAGCAAAATTAACTTACAAAAATTAGCTACCATAGGTGTAACATGATTAGGCTTTACTAACTAGATATATTTTTTGAGAAATTATCTACTGAGAAAAGAGCTTTTAACAATTTCTTTTAATATTTTCTATTATTAGAAAATATTATTTCCTATTTATATTTATAATAAATAGGAAATAATAAGTGGCACTCTATACCATTAACTCAAAAAAAGTCAAATTTGGAATTCTATGATTATTTTTAGGGATGCCACACGGCTGTCTGACTATAGTGTGATTTGATCAAAAACTGAAAAATCAAATGCATGATGATAATTTTTTATTTAAAAGTTTTCAAATTTTCTCAAAAAGTTTGGTATAGATGACTGAGAAAAATGTGGTATCCTCCAGCATTCCCAAGAAAATTGAATATGACACTTGATAAATTTATTAATTCAAAAAAGCTTATTATATAAATTGCTAAGTTTATACTCAGCTTGCTATTTTGGTGTGTTCATTAGTGGATTTTAATTAATAGTAAAAGTATATATTTAGTTTTGTATATATATATATATATATGTATATATATATATATATACACACATACACATAGTAGATCTGAAAAGTTCCTGAACTCAATTTCTGCAGTCGATACAAGTACCGCTATCTCTTGGACATCCCTACCCCGTAGGGGAAAGACACCCACACCTTTATCTCTTGGACAACCAAGGAACTATGTAGTACAATGTCTGACAAGTGTTGTACAAAATTTCATCATCTTTCGTCAGTCCAGTCTCGAGTTATATTTGGCTATGTTCATTGTGTTCATGTGACCTTGTGCGACCATGTCACAACATGGAACAGAGAAGTGCAATAAAATTTTGTTCAACTTAAATATTTTTCATTGAAACTTATTCTAAGATGCAGCAGGCATTAGGTGATGAAGCCACATCTTGTACTACAACATACCCATGGTGGAAGTGGTTTAAAGATGGTACAGAGTCATTAGATGACGACAAATGAAGCGGGAGGCAGTCAACAGCTGTTCACGATGAAAACATTACAAAAGTGCATGTGCTCCTGCTTGAACAACCTCATCTTACCCTTCAGGCCATAGCAGAAGAGCTAATCATCAGTAAAGACATGGTATGTACAATTCTAACAGAAAAAATTAACTGCTGAAAGGTGTGCTCTTGTTTTGTTCCACACTTCTTGACTGAAGAACAAACATATGTGCGTCTTTCTTGCGCTCAAGACTTCACTGCTGATACTGACCCAAATCTTTTGCAAACAATTATAACTGGAGATGAAAGCTGGTGCTTCATGTATGATCCACAAATGAAGTGTCAATCTGCTGCTTGAATGAGTGAGTCCTGGAGCACAAGGACTGGAAAAAGTTGGGTAGCAAAAATCAAGAATGAAAGCTATGCTGATTGGATTCTTCAACTCAAAGGGCCCTGATTCATTAATAATTTGTCCCAATTGGCCAAACTGTGAATTCTAAATTCTATTTGGGAGTAATGAAACACCTGATGCATTGCATTCGTCGAATCCGACCTGAGTACTGGGATCCAAGCAGTGGGACTCTCTTGCACAACGCTTTGGTACATATGGCAAGTTTTAACATGCTCTTATGCAGCAAATCAAATCACTGTCTTATTCCCCTCGACTTGGCTCCAGTAGACTATTTTCTGTTCACGAAACTCATGTTGAAGATGAAAGGCCACTTTTTCGACAACATTCCAGCCATCCAAAGGGCTTGCACTGAGCAAGTTGAAGGCAATCCCACAAAGTGAGTTCTCCAAAGTGTTTGACGAGCTCTACCGGCACTGCAATGAGTGTATAACTAGAGAAGGGTTCTATGTAGAGGGCTGAAGTGAGTAAATTTATCTTTAAATCTGTATTTATATTTGATTGGGAAATTTTCAGACAAACAAAACAACAAAAATCAGAAATGTCTCAAAAAACAAATCATTAGTTACCTCTAAATAAGTAGGATAAAACATTTTGTAGAATAAAACAATAAAAAAGAATCAGACAAAAATGTCTTTAATCTATTTCACTGTTTAGGAGGATTCATTTTATTAACTTTTATATTAATAAATAAAAAAACAGTACTATTCACAATGAAAATATTATAGAAAGTTCTATATACTTATATTTGAATATATTCAAATGTTTTAATAAACTTGCCAGAATCTATGTTTTTCTTTATTCTTAACTAACAATTTAACTCAAACATAAAAAGTACATTACTGTATGATGAAACGGCACCACGAAGCTACTAACAATCAAAAAATGTTATGGAGCAATTTGGTAAATGATCTGAAATAATCTATTTATGTATATTTAAATTGTAAATATAAGTTATACACATATAGTTATAAGCATACACAAGAGCATTTAAAAATCAATGTATTTTTTTTAGTATTAATTATTGTGAAAATCTAAATAATTTGTTAGAAAAAAATTAATATCTTAAGAAATTATTATAAACAAATTTAAATTAAATGAAATTAATTTAATTATGTTGATTAATTAATGAAATTATTTAATTTAGTTTAAATATAAAAGAATATATTATAATTTTTAGTGACCAGTAAATTTTCATTCCATCTAATATTTGGTTTACTTAAAAACCTCCTGCAACACAATATGATTTCTACTTCATTTAACAATTTGCCTCTTTCACTATTTAACAGAATTATGTGGTTAGTTAATCTATATACACATATCTCAAGAAGTAGACATTACATTAGTGGTATATCTATGCGTTGTAAAGAAAAAATGTTAAATGGTAGCATACTAATATAAACTGCACAAGTTATTAGGTTGATATCTGTACTTCAAATATAATAAATATTATATAATTATATACCCTAATAGTAGTTATTTACTAGTTTATTGAGTAATTTTCTCAAGCAGAAAAAATTTTAAATGGTGTTAGTAAATAAGAAAGAATCAGTAGTGTAGTAAACAGGAAAAATCAATATGTTGGTCACAAAATGATGAAACTGACGAAGAACACATGCAATTACAATAATACATTTTTTAAAAATTAAAAGATAATTTAAAAAAGAAAGACAACATCAACATTTGCTTCTATTTCAATCATACATAACACAAAATATATTAATTATGAAAAACTTTATGTACACAAATGATAAAAATTATTACTATAACATTAAAAATTACTGTATTAAATAACTTAACATTGTTAAAATAGTTACTAGTGGATATAATGCCTAAAATTAAAACACCAACTATTTTAATATTTATTATCAATTAGCATTAGCCAAGGTATCCCGTTAAATATCTTCATCTAGCTCCCTGGAAATTGAATTTTTTTATGAAAAAAAAAAATTATTTTAAAAATGAAACATTTCAAAGTGTTTTACAACAATATCTTAACATAAAATATCTGTTTGTAATATAACAAAAAACTTTCAGAAAACTTTCTGCAACACAAAATGTGAATGAAATCAATTATTTTTTTATTCAATTCTTTATACTGCCTCTATCTGACAAGAGTTATCAAAGATTACTGGCTTCTGAAAATCTCACCATTTATTCAAAGCTGTAAGCATCAATGAGCAAATTCCAACAAATCATCAAAATTAAGAGTTTGGATATAATTCACAATTTTGTTTTACCCACACATTTTAATACCTGCTGATTATAGCAGTTAATGAAACTTAAAATATAAAAAGAAGAAATCTGGGAAATAAGATAACAATCAGACTGATACGATATAGTTACTTAACTTTCATCCTATAATAACATGATGATTTAGCAATATGATTAAGCATTTCACCAATTAGAAGTTCAGAGAAAAAAGAATGTGAAGTAATAATAAATGACAACAATTGAAATCAACCTTAATGGATCCCTTCCTATACTTCACACAAGTTAAATAATAATGAACACAAACAGGGTAACTGCATATTGTGTAATTTTGGCATCGGAAAATGATCTAACCAGCTGCTGACACAAAAAGAAATAAAAAAAGAGAAAGGAAGATACTTCAGGTGTGTGTATGAGTTGAAGACATTAAGAAATGAAAAAATAAATGAGAATATTGCTCTCATTTAATAACTATATTAAATTATTGGTCAGAATTTAGCATTCCTAAAAACTAATTTTCAGCAGATCTAGCTGTAGTAATTACTTTTTCTGGGATGAGCATACATAAAAGAAAATTCCCTTCCCTGTACTCTAAAAGTAAAAAAGACTGCATAGATTATCAACATTTAGAAAAAAACATAAAAAACAGTCATAATATTTCTCTTATATAAAGAGAAAATTAATCAAACCATTAAAAGAATGTAGATTTTTCAATATTAGTATTAAATTTTTTTTATCAAGTTATATATATTATTATTACAGAAAATCTACAACAAAAACTGAAAAACAAAACCTATTACATCAAAAACTGACAAATAAATAAATAAATGAATAAATGACCAATAGGTATAAAATAAAACATACCTTAATGTAATACAATATAAGGACGCAAAACACAACATGAACCAAAAAAATGCAATTTAACTTAATAGAGAATCTCATTTTTATTAATATAATAAAGCTAATAATTGATTGATTATTAAATGTCTCACGTAGCATTATTGACTCCTTTGCTTCAGCTGCTGTGGGCAATTGTAAAGTTGCAAATGAAACAGGAAGTACAATTTTTCTTTCCCATACAGTTTCTGATTTCCTAGTAATCTGTAATAACTGGTCGTTTAATGGCATAACAAGGATACCTCCAACCTATAAGCATAAAAATATTTAATATTATATATTTATTAAACAACCCTAAAATTAACTTCAGTATTACAGTAATCACTCACTGTTCAAATATTTGTTCAAGAAACTTTTATGTTGAAAGTTGAAACCCAAATATGTACAGAAAAGATGGAGGGGGCAGCATTCCTTAAATATAAAATAACACAGAAGTAGTATATATTAAGTACTGAATAAAACAGGTATACAAAAAAGAATACTGGGGTTTTAATTTGTTATTTCTCTTCCATGAGGTGTACAGTTTTGACTTGAGGATAAAATCAAACAGCAAAAAGGACAGCTTTAGATGCACACATGACTATAGATTGATTCCCTATTTTTCCGTTTGAAAGCACCACTAGCAAAGATGGTGACAACAGAACAGAGAACCTTGTGTTTCACAGTTTGCTAAATGTGAACCTGTGGTTACAGTTAAACGTGCGTTCTATAGAAAGTTTAATTTTAATCCTGCAAGTGATAATAATATTGTAATGGCATAATTTGTTTGAAACTGGTATAAACGTGACAGGGAGTCATTCCTGCAGTCCTAAAAAATCTTGTTAGGAAGGCCAGCTGTGAACTAGCAAGCTTGTACGGACAGTGTGGAATGTTATAAGGAAACGCTTACATATGCATCCATTTTGTAGGTTTCAAAGGTTTTCTTGGCTATGTTGTGCATGCCAACTTCAGTCAAAATGTTCCATATGAAAATGACTTTCCTGATCGTATTGTTTAGTGATGAGTCAACTTGTCATTTCAGTAGAAACATTAACACACATAATGTAAGAATCTGGGATCAGAAAATTCCCATAAACTCTTACAACGCAAAAGGGACTCTCCTAAAAAGAACTGTAGTCCGATATTCCAAAGGCAAGTTTAGTCAGTTCTTTTTCGCCGAAGCAAGCATAACAGGAGTTACTTATTTGGATATGCTGCGTATATGGCTCTAGACTGGAAGACAAACCAGAGAATTTTACTTGACAGCAAGATGGTGTATCTTCACTGGCATAACTATGTATGGAATAAATAGGTTGAATTATGTTTCTCCAACAGCTGAATTGGTAGGCATAGACCTATGACAGAACTTGTTTGCAGTGGCCTTCAAGGTCACTCAACCTAAGCCAATGTAATCTACGTTAGATGGTAGTTAAGTATGAATTGAATTATACATCATTACATACCCAAAGTGTGTCAAGAGACAATTTTTATGTATAAAGTCCACAAGAATGAACAGGATAAATTTAAACCTTCATTCCATTACAGAGTCAAATACTATTTATTTAAAAGGTATATATACATATATATATATACCTGGAGTTTAAGAAAAATTCCTTGATGACAGCTTACTTGCCAGGACCACTGGCAGCTTACTGGATATATTTTATTATGCAAAATTTATGTTTTTAAACTGTATTGAACAGTAATATTTAATCATTTTTGAAATTATATTTTAAGCTTAAAACAAAAAACATCCAGTTTGTTTCATTCATCAACAGCTGATACTTAACTTTATTATGCCTTCTAATAATCTAATTCATAGATAAATCACATGCATCACTTTAATTTCTACATTTATTTTTAATAATGCTCTTTTAAAATTTTATAATTCTCCTTAAACATAGGTACAATCAGATATGTTACTTCAATCTCTTTGTGGCTGCTTTCATTGAGGCTGTGACCACTGCATACCATTCCCTGGTATAATACAGTTAAAAAAAAAGATTAAAACGGTAAAAAAAGTACAAATAACAACTAGTGAATAACATGAAATATAAAAAGAAATTAAGCATCACTTTTTGAATTTGAAAGAAAAAATTTAATGAAATATTTTAAAAATACTACGTAATAATCAAACAAAAACTTCTACTCCATATTATCTATAAGACACAAAATCAGAATAAGACAACTTTTTATCACTAAATAATTTCATTCTGACAAATGTGGCTCTTTTTATTTCTTATTTTTTATTTTACTTTATATTATGATAGAAACTATTTTTCTGAAAAAAAAAAATTGTGATAAACTGAAAATCAAGAAAGGATTGCTACAAAAAGTAATAATAAAACAAAAATCTTTTATAACATGTTATCTTATGTAATCTTTAAAAATACATACAACTTTATTGTTATTTTATTATTTATTTATATAATTTACCTTTATTAAATTTCTGACATAATTTTCATGATTCTCTGGACAAGCTGCACCACAATATACTCTATCATATTGGCGATTAGCACTGTTAAGACAAAAACTGTTACCTAAAATAAAAAACAAAATACATATGCAAACAATAAACTAAACAAAGAAAAATTACATAGCAATTATGGTATAAACATTATTTTGTTATTTGTAATTTTTACTGATAAGATTTATATTTATAAATTGAAAATTACATCTGTTTTAAGAACACTTAAAAAAAATCTTCATAAAGATATCATAAAATACATTTATGGGGCTCACAATAAACAGGAAAACTCATACAGATGTGTAAAATTAAAATAGGGAAAGTGAACATACATTAATGTTAAATGGATATTCAGTACCAAGAGGTTAAATACTTTCCTTAATCATTAGTTCATCATTAATCGTTAGAATCATTAATTCTTTGGATTTGACTGTTGCAAGGGTCCTACGTCAATGTGTTAAGAGAGAATCCCATCCACAGTTTATCTTTGCGACTAAATGCAAGTCTAATCTAGTCTTTTAATCTATTTACTGAAAACTTATTGACTTTTATATAAACTACTTTAAAATACTTTTCAACACAAAAAGAATATAGTATGGTGAATGTTTGTTAATGTTAGCAGTGTAGTTTTATACAATTTTGTTGGGGATTTTCGAAATTTTTTAATTTTATAATAAAATAAAATTTGATTTTTTCATAATCTTTAAAATAAGCATTACCTATTTTTTATTATATGTAGATACTAATGTTTTTCTGATCTTTTAAGCTAAAATATTTTGGTTGATTATATATGTTTTTTAATAGCAGCTGTAAATATAATTTTGTACAAAAAATTATTTCAACATTGACAGATTCAGATTCAGGACAATGATATTAAAAAAAATACATTAATTTGTGACTTATCTAATTGGGAAAGGTAGAAGGCAAGAAACATTTACTGCAAAACTTCAATACCACTCTGTCTTTATCTCAAACTGTATTTTGAAAAATTTCACACACATGAAAAATACAGAAAGGCTATAATAAAACAACTGTTTTAATAGCCTTTCTTTTAAAACTTTCTTTCGTTTAGAAGCCAAATGCTTCTTTCTTCATCTATTTGCCGCAATACCTCTTCATTTGTCACTTTATCCACCCATCTGATTTTTAACATTCTCCTATAGCACCACATTTCAAAAGCTTCTAATCTTTTCTTCTCAGATACTCCGATTTTCCAAGCTTCACTTCATATAAAGCGACACTCCAAACATATACTTTCAAAAATCTTTTCCTAACATTTAAATTAATTTTTGATGTAAACAAATTATATTTCTTACTGAAGACTCGTTTCGCTTGTGCTATTCAGCATTTTATATCGCTCCTGCTTCGTCCATCTTTAGTAATTCTACTCCATAATCTTTTCTCCTCCTATTTTCACATTCAGTGGTCCATCTTTGTTATTTCTACTACATTTCATTACTTTTGTTTTGTTCTTGTTTATTTTCATGCGATAGTTCTTGCGTAGGACTTCATCTATGCCGTTCATTGTTTCTTCTAAATCCTTTTTACTCTTGGCTAGAATTACTATATCATCAGCAAATCGTAGGAGAAGGCAATTTATTATAAACATAATAAATAAACATATTTATTATGTTTATTTTATAGAAAAAAACAATGAGATGTATATTAAATACAAATGCTAAAGCATGCATAACAAAAACTAGAAAAGCCTAATATAACAAATAATGGAAAAAATACAAGTAAAGATATATATATATAAAAGAAGTCTAAGGGATTAACAACTTAAGGCCAAACTTAAAATACAAATCTTATTAAAAATGTACATATAATCTTCTTTTTTTTTTCTAGCAAGCAATTAATAATTATAGTACTATTTTAATCACGAAAAGAGCCAGAGCAGGTAGAAACCAACAATGTGAATTGCATAAATATCATGAATGAAGTCCAGAAAGATAATATTAAAAAAAAAAAAAAATGTTTAATAGACAGTCCAACTATTTTCAGAATAATGATACAATTCTGGTAGCCCTTAAAATACAAAATTTTTGCATACAAAAATATGAAAACAATACAAACAAAAAAGTGTTATGCCTTCATTTTTCAATAAATGACCAATTTCAATATATGGCACAAATTTCTTCTGAATGAACTCATTCTACTTTCAAGCTTTATTAACCATAAAGTAAAATTTTATTAAGATTTTTTCATCTTTTCGACAAATTTTAGAAGATAGAGTAGTTTAGTAACATTTTTTAAGTGAATAGCAGTGGCGGATCGTGTATAAGCTCTGTGGAACTGCATCACCCCTTTTTTCCACTTGATATTATCGATAACATTTAATATAATGAGTCTTTTTTTCTTTAATTCTTTCTTTATACTTGTACAATATATAATCCCTAAGCTTAATGTCAGTAGCCATCCCCCAGTTTATGAAAAAGATACAAAAATCTTTGTATGGACTGTACGGGAGGTTTGCACTGTTGCTGCCACAGTGCAAACCCTGGCGTGCTAGTGTAAGGTAGTTTTTTTTTACTCCACGTGTGAATGGAATGTTCCTTGTTTGTTCCCTTTTTTAGTTTAGTTGGTGGAAGGAGTATGAAAGCGGTTTAGTTGTTTTTTTAAGTAGTGATCAGAAGATGGCAGAAAGCAAGGGCTCTTGATTGACAAGTCTGTCCAAAAACACACTGGAAGGGTGAAAGAGAAAGTAATCAGTAAAAACTAATTATGTATTTGTTCTGTGTACGTAGAAATTTAAATTAAGCACCATTGGACGATAGTGTTCTTAAGCAGGCATTTTATTAAGTTATCTAATAATACTGAAAATCATTATCTGTAGTGGCATTTTACTATTTATTCGGTTAAACCAAATACCAGTTTCTAAGCAGACTCTACGAGGGTTATTTTTTTCAAGGTCCAATAGATCGCAAAATAAAAACCCGTGCAAAAATCGGATGAACCTTTGCGCATATGTGTTGTGCAGCATATCTAGTATGGCCTTCAATCACACCGTGTCACTTCGTTTAGTTCTGAACACGCAGCTAGCACGTAAACATGTCTACAACAATAGCATCTCCTGCCAAGTGTGAAGTGCGTGCGATAATTAGATTTCTTCAGGCTGAGGGGTGTAATGCAGCTGAAATTCATAGACGAATAAGTAATGTGTACGGTGAAACTTCAACGAGTGACAGCAAAGCGCGGAAATGGTGCAGGAACTTTAAAGCAGGATGTACAGATGTTTATGATGCAGGCGGTCAGGGAAGGAAGCGAGTGTCAACCGATGATCTCGTTGAGCGAGTGGATGAGGCAATTCGAGAAAATCGACGGTTCACAATTTCTGTATTGAGTGATTTGTTTCCTGAAATTTCAAGGTCAGCTCTCTACACCATTGTGAGTGAGAGACTACAGTACCAGAAACTGTGTGCGAGATGGGTTCCCAAGATGCTGTCCAACCATCACAAAACAATGAGAATGGACGCCTCCCTAATGTTTCTCCAGCGCTACCACAATGAAGGAGAAGATTTTTTGAACTAAATTGTCACAGGGGACGAGACATGGGTCCATTTCGAAATTGAAGAAACAAAAGAACAATCCAAACAGTGGATGCATTCTCATTCTCAATCCAGTAAACAAAAGAAGTTCAAGCGAACCTTCTCCAACAGAAAGTGTATGGCTACTGTGTTCTGGTACCGGAATGGAGTTCTCTTAGTGGAATTCATGGAACATGGCATGACCATCACTGCAGCCTCATACTGCGTGACTCTTCAACATCTACGAAGGGAAATCAGAATAACCAGAGAGGAATGTTGTCATCAGGCATTGTCTTTCTCCATGATAATGCTTGGCCGCATACTGCAGCTGTAACGAAGAAGCTCCTGCAGCGTTTTTGTTGGGAAGTGTTTGATCACCCACCATACAGCCCGGACTTGGCTCCATCCGATTTTCACTCTTTGCTCACATGAAATGCTAGCTAGGAGGACAACATTTTGGCATAGATATCAAGCTGCAGACCAGCATAGAAACATGGCAGAAAACACAGGTGGTTCCATTCTATGACGAGAGTATAGGAAAGTTGGTACCAAGCTATGACAAATGTCTAAATCAGAGTGGCGACTACGTAGAGAAATAGTGTAACTATGTAGGTACTTGTTACAAATAAAAAATTGTTTAATTTCACTGTGGTTTTAATTTCGTGACCAATCGGAACTTGAAAAAAAAATAACCCTCACATTCTTGAATGTGATACAAGTGTATAATTAGATTATTATCCTGCTTCCAGCTATTCTATTTGATTCATTTTTTTTTTGTTCTTTTATTTTATAGAAAACTTTAACCATGGCCTTGAAGAGACCCAGAAAATAATTGTTTCTGGAGCAGCACCACCACTAATTTTAGCTATAAGCCGCCACTGGTGAACAGTCACTTAGTTAACAAAATGATGAAACGATATAATAAATCAGCAAGCTCACTAGTTTTACTTAATTAAACAGAGAATTAAATGTATCATTATTGAATTAAAATATAAGCGTCAAAATACAAACTGACAAGTAATCAATAAATAAAAGTACTTTTACCTTTAATAAAAGTTGGTTCACAGAACTCAAACGAATCCAAAGCTGAAGAAGTTCTCTTAAAATCTTCTAATTTTTTGTACGCATACTGTATGACATCTTCATGCATTTCAATACCATGGTTTATACCAAATGGACCTAAAAAATCAAAAGTCTTCATTATTTTTATATCCTGTACACAAATAAATATATATTTAATATATTAATAATAATTACAATAAGAATAAAATTAGATGTGGATTAAGGAATCAATAATCATTTTTTGTTATAGTATATTTGTATAACAGTTTATGGCAGCAAAATAAAAGATTAATGAAATTCAAAATGAAGGAATTTATAACACTTTGAAAAAATGCTGCTAAGGTCAATGACAAACTTCCCTGTGCCTTTAACAGAAGAATTTCTTCCCCTTTTTTTAATTGCCTTATTAAAGCAATGAATTTTAATAAAATAAAAATCTCCTACAAATATACATTTAGTATTGCATCTTATCAAATATCATATTCATCAATTTAAAATAACAATGAAATATCTATGGTTTTAAAAATCAAAAAACAGTTAAGAGAAAAAGATAAGATAATAAGTAACTTGTGTAAAAATTCAATGTGATTGGTCCAATGGTTTTTTTTATTAACAACAAGCAATCAATTTCAAGGTACGCAACAGAAAGTTAAAAAAAAAATTGTTTTTTTTTTGTTCTCAGCATAAAAACATATCACAAAAAATAAAAGTTTATCACCCATCAAATGTAGCATAAAGTAATATAAAAGGTGAAACAATCTCTTTTAAAATCAGATGGACCATTATATTTTTATAAAGTTTCAAACGAATGCACATACTTCCTGCGCAGAAACCAAATTTTTGACTTCCCTCATCCTTTTTAGAGTATATACATCTTCCTAATACTAAATAAATTAATCTTTGATGTCTCAATAAGGCCAGACAAAAATATAAAAAATCCAAGCACGTAAGTCCACTTCCTTCTGAAGGTGTTTGGAGGATTACATAGAGATCTGTTGCATAAGTAACAAATATATGATTAAATTATACCAAGAATTTAATTAATAAAATATAATTATTTACTCTAGTACTGAGAAAGCAACAGAAAACTCAACGCACTAAATAATGAACCCTGTTGCACAAAATAAACATAAGCTTGTTTACATTTGTGGATATTTCAAATAGCATTATCAAGAGTTGCCTTTATTACTATTTGTTGATCAAGAACAGACTGACCTTTAGCATCTGACTTTAAAAAATAGATGCTGTATAATTTTATTTATTTTTTAATATCATATTTTGTTTTTTCAAAGATAAATATAGCAAAAGTTATTAAATATTATTTGTCATTCACGACGACTGCAAAATATATAAATAATGAAGTAAGATTTAAGTATAGTTGTAGACAAACCGTTCACAACCGGGAGTAAAATCCAACTATTATTAAAGCACTACCTGGCAGAGTAGGCTGGTTGGAATTGTAAACCATGCAACATAATATTAATAAACAAATTATTATTTAGTAATAAATAATAAAAATTCTACTTTATTTTTCCCATGGTAATAAGTAAGTAAGAAACAGTCAAATATTATAAACAAGGCAACAAAAATTCTATCAGGTTACCTATATCAGTATACCTAGTAAATATCAGGTTACTTATAACCTAAATTAGGTTTATCTAATATGGCAGACCATTTAATAAACAATACAATAAAATATATATCATAAATATTTTTGTGTGTGCATGTGCTCTCACACATACACACACACACACACACACACACACACACACACAAGAGATGGATTCTTTCTACTAGAGTTAATTAATTAAAAAGGAATACATCATATCGTCACTATTGAATACTAGAAATAATAACTATTAATACTGACAATACTATATAAGATTATGAAAGAATATCTTCCTTTGAAATAAAGTCTGTCTATTTTAAAACATTCCATAGAAATGATTTGTCTTTTTTAAATTTATTTAGTGTTACATACCCTGCACAGTCTTATCACATTATACATGTAAAGTGTTAGTCATGAAAAAACAATTGCCAACTGGACATTGACATCATAATTTTTCCTGAATAAGATTTACTAAATGTTCAACTTGATTAAGTCAAAATATTTTATTGTATGAGATAGTTAAAAAGCATTTTACCAAATATTTTCCATTTTTTTAGCCTCTTGAGAGAGACCACTGTTAGGTATTACTTGAAAGGATAAAATGAAATGACAATTTTGTAGTGTGTGAAAATACCATGCCTGACCAGGATTATTCAAACGTGGGACCTCCAGAAGGCCAAGATGCTACCACTCATGCCACAAAGGCTGGCAAATATTTTCCATTAAGTTTTAAGTTAAGTGCTCACATTTTGTATCATACTATCAATAAACAAAATAAAAACGTCCAATACCATCTCTTTTTTTACATTAATCCTATGCTAGCTCACATTTTAATAAGCTAAATTTCTGTTGCTCATATTTTTATTGTAAAAGTCAATTCATTTGGTCTGTTAACATAGACAAACTTTTATTTTCTCGAGTACCTTTTTACAAGTTTTGTTTGATCGAGATCATATGAAATTAATACAAGATTCAAATTGATCATTATGTGACAAATCAACTGCTTCAGATGAGCAAGTCTTTTCCACAAAAAGAATATTTGTTTTCTTCTTTGAAATGAATCCAGAAGTAACACACTACTGACCAACCAGTAGTGTATGGTACTTCCACAACAAATCCCAATATTGGAAGATGGTAACCTAATAAATATTTTATAAATAAGGTATCTACTTAATTAAATGTTAGATACAAAACCCTGCACCACTTAAAACTGATTAGAACTTTATCATCAGTTACTTCCTCAAAATGAATTTCTGAAGGGGAGGATAGTTAAAATAGAGAGAGGTATATATTCAAGTACAATGCCAAGAAAGAAATTAAAATGCTCAAAAAAAAAAGAAGAACTTATGTTTTTTATAATTACTAAGTGCAGGTAAAAATATCATTAAAGTGAATTTAAAAGCTATACAGCATTCTTAAACTGACAAATATTTTTTTATATTATTTTCTTTATAAACTCTTCTTTATAATTTGGCTATAAACTCCACCCTTATCCTACTATTTTTTTAAATCTTTACATACATTACTTAAAATCACTTCACTTTAAATCTTTACATAATGTTAAACTTAACATTCTCCTGCAACAGCATTTTTTTTTAATTTACATCTTTTCCACTGTTTCACTAAATATATACATTTTACAGCTATTAAAAAAAACAACACTTTCTATGAAAAATATTTACAATTAATTTTATTCTTTCTTATTTCTAAATTTATTTGATACAATCTTTCTCTTTTTTCTGTTTAGCCTTCAGAACCACACCATACTGGATTACTTCAAAGGAGGATATGTATGAATGTAAATGAAGTGTAGCCTTGTACAGTTTCAGGTCAACCATTCCAGAGATGTCGGGTTTAATTGAAACCCAACAACCAAAGAACATCAGTATCCATGATCTAGAATTCAAATCCATAAAAAAGTAACCACCTTTACTAGGATTTGAACCTTAGAACTCGTGACTTCAAAATCAACTGATTTGCAATGATGACATCACCACTAGACCAACTTGGTGGTTTGTTTGACATCAGACCTTTTTTTATGACAAATTTTTTTCCAGATTATTTTCACCTTCTATTATACTAATGTTCTCTTATACTCTTTCGTCAATAAATTACTCGTAATGAAAATAATAACATAGCACTTACCTAATATAAGTCCAACCATGGTACTGAAATACCCTGTGCCAGAACCTAGATTAAGAAAACTAAGACCAGGTTCTAAGCATAAATTTTCCATAACTTCACTATAAATACAAGGAGCTGATAAATGTATATTTCCATTTTTCCAAGCTAAATCTTTATAAGCACTGTCTTGAAATTCAGGTAAATAATAAAATGCTCTATCAACAGCTCTAAATACACGTTCAACAACTGGTGTTTTAATATACTGAGCACACAATAAATTGTCAATTAAATCATCATTATCCATACCAGTGCTCACAGCACCCCCCATTGCTGTTGTTGATTATAAATTATATTAAAATATCACTGTTTATTTACCTGAAACAATAATAAAAAAAATATTTTTAATATAATAGACAACAATGGAGATAGATCACTAACTAATACTGATAATTTAAAAAACCCTTATCTTCATTCACATTATGGTGAAAATATGCATATGACCTTAATTTCACAATTAACACGCAAGAGACACTAACTTCAAACAATTAATAAATAAATATTACACTAGGTGGAATACAGCAATAAAAAGAAACATAATTAAGTATTTATACAGTCACTTACTAAATTCTACAAGAAATATTGCATAACGTGATTCAGAGAAAGATAATCATAAAAAGTAGTTATGATTAATAACACTAATTCAATAACAAAAATTAGATTTTTTTTTAACAAATTGATCTAACACTAGCACTCAAATTAATTCAAAAAGAATAATTAGCAAATTAAACAGAATTAGAAGAAAGCAG
Source organism: Lycorma delicatula (assembly GCF_047948215.1). Taxonomy (NCBI): domain Eukaryota; kingdom Metazoa; phylum Arthropoda; class Insecta; order Hemiptera; family Fulgoridae; genus Lycorma; species Lycorma delicatula. The sequence continues at coordinate 153,760,079 of NC_134458.1, forward strand.
TACTAAAAATATGTTTGAATAGAAAATAAATTATAAGATAAATAAACAAATAATATTAACTTTGAAGTTTGACCTTGCCAATTACTGTCATTATAATTATCATTCAGGCTATAATCTTTACGTTTTGTGATATATATATTCATATTTACAGAGGGAGGGGAAGTGAAGGGGGAAAAAGAAAGTCATTGGATATTCTTTGCCTACAAAAACATTTAAATCTTGATTGCCATCAACTGAAAATCATGTAAAATAATATAATACTTATACAATATACGTTACTTATTCCACAAAATTATTTTATAAATTAAATATCTCTATAAATAATAAAAATACTATTAGAGAAAGATTAGAAATAGAGTTATCTAATAAATTATAGTACGTGTGCGCATACAAGCACATGAGAGATATTGAAACAATCTGTTCGATTCTACATTTTTTTAACATAATTAAATATACCTAATTTTTTTATTCATCACTGGCAGGTATTATTTTTTTCATGACATCAACCACTTATGATTGAATTAATTTTCAGTAAATGATATTTCAAATCTGATTTCAACACTAACATATTTTTTACAAACTTAAAAAAAAAAAAAAAAAGGAGGACATTCTCAATTAAACTCATTTAATATTTTTTTACATGTAGTTTCAAGCATTAATCTAAGTTCCTCTGGTGGTCCTAAAATTATTTTCATTCCAGTAAATTAATACATTAACTGCTAATCATAATTAATAAACTTTTAATATTCTAATAAATGTTAACCTTCATCACTAAAAGTCATAGGGTTCAACCCAGTGTATTATGATCATTGATAATACTTGCCAACAAGTTTTGTTATAGAGATAATTTTGACTTATTCTTTAGTATTTTTTGATGTTGAATCCAAATATCACCTCAAAATTTGTCATAAGACTTCATTTTAGTTTGTACCTATTACTCATAAAAAATGAAAATTGTTAAAATGGTTTATTTTCTCTACTACACAAAAGATTTGTTGTAGTCAATGTTTACATTAACAAAAAAATATTGTTGCATGTTCACAACTAGATTAGGATATTGAGAAACTTTCAGTTGAAAATGTTTTTTTAATTACAATTTATTAGTTTAAGAACATAAATAAAATAAAACAAATCAATAATAATAATAATAAACAGCGATTACATACAAAACAGAATTTGAAGTAATTGTCAGGGTTTATTTACAGGTAGTTAAATATTGAAAAGCAGAATTCAGTCCCATTGACAAGACCGCTAGTCTTGTATTTACAATAATAGTACAACATAGAAGACAAGTATACAGTTCTTTCACAGCAAATACCTATGCTGTTCACAAATAAAATTATTCTAAAAATTTAGTACATTATCTCTTTCACTTATAGTCTAACAGTAATTCACCAAACCACTTCTTGTTTTCATGTACTGGAACACCTTAATTGCATTGAACCTGCACTAGAGATTCGCTCCTTCACTGACCTCCTTGCAGAACTCTAGCATAATAACCTAGGTTAGAACTCTATCATAGCACTTTCTCACAGAACTGATTTCAACTGGTCTTCTCTGGCGTATTTATATTCCTATCCTCTTTACCTGCCGGATCAGACCCAACTCAAAGCGTGAGAATGATCACCCACCCTCAATTATTCCAATGAAATTACTACCCTAGTCCAGTAACTCTTCTCGCAGGACATCTGTTTAGGTGTATCAGTGGGCAGTATTACAAAGGACAATTGTTAATCGGACCTGTTACCTTTAACAGGTTTTTTTGTTGTGTTAGTTTTACTAAAAGGGTTTCTTTTAGCCCCTTTCTGGATTCCTCCCATTATTATATTTACTACTACTTTCTTCTTAATTGGCAGAAATCCATTACTCAGGTCCGTTATACCGGTCTTGTTACAATATGAATGTCTGAAGATATTTATAATTAACCATATTTATAAATGACTGAGTGAAATAATTTGAATAACCATTATTACTATGTGTTAACTAATACAGTATTACATCATGGAAAGACACTGATACTACCCTTTCATTATGACTCATTTCTTCTATGAAAAATAAATTTATTACAGTAATGTGATTTATTTAAAAACTAATTGATGTAGTCAATTTCAATCACTGTTTTTTATAATGCAATTGCAACTTTGGTCTTATGTTTTATTCCTACTTTTTGTGATAGAGATATACATTATTTTTGTTGTGCTTCATACACATTGTTTTTTTGTATTTTGTTGGTAATTTATATAAAAATGGCTCATAACTGTATAAGTCATTCTAACAATTTCTGTTATGTGTGGTGAATTAACTTTTAAATCTTAAAGAAATATTACTTTTTGGTTAAAAAATCGTATGAACTCATAGATCAGGATAAGACTTAGACCCCTAATAAATGTTGTAATTCTAGTTTAACTATACTAAGCTGCTGGCTAAATGGGAAGCTACAGAAATTATGCCTTCTGCTGTTCCTATGGTATGAAGAGAGATTAAGGGGCCACTCAACACAGTCCAGATTTCCAAGTTGAAAGCACTGAAAATCACAAAATTATTCAAGCAGAACTTAATTTGTCTAAAATGCACTCAGAGCTGCTATTAGCTTCAAGGTTAAAAGGCCGGAACCTCCTCAAAAAAGGCACTAAAATATGTTTTTTTTCCATGTTAGGCAGCAAGAATGTCAACATCTATTCTATTTAAAAGATAATATAGTGTACTGTAATGATGTAAATTCTTTATTTGATTAACTAGGACAGCATCAAAATCCTATAGAATAAAGATTGTTTATACATTCCTCTGTTAGAAAGATATCCTCCTTCACAATAGAAACAAGTAATCATCAATTCCTCTTGCTTACGCAGCACAAATGGAAACATAACAATAGAAATTTTAACTGATGATACAGTATGAAAAGTATTCTTGGCACATATGTGAAGACCTAAAGGTGATAGCCATATTATTAGGAATTAGGACTGCAGCTCAGGTAACTAAGCACTGTTGTTTCTTATGCAAGTGGGAGAATAGACAGGAGAAACCTATTCAAACTAGGTTTGAAAAGACTGACTGAATAAAGAGGCACTGTACCAAAGGTCAGAAAAATGTTATTTGTCAACCTCTTGTGAAACCAAAGAATGTGTATGTATTTTCTACCAATTACATAAAACTTGGTTTGATAAAGAATTTTGCCAAAGCAATGCATTGTAATGGCCAAGACAAAAAATCAAAGAAGGAATATTTGTTGGACCACTAATAAGGATTCGGACTTTGAGAGGAATCTGAATGAATCTGAGAAAGCAGCATGTACATCATTTCAAAATATTGTTAAATTACTCCTATGCAAAAAGACAGAACAACATAGAATTCATGCTGCAATTCAGGCACTTCAAGGAAAGGGTGATAAAACAAATGTTAATAACTATGGAGAAATATCCCTCTTACTGGCGACTTGAATAAATGTTACCTGTAGTTTTATTAACCAGAATGGAGGGGCTAAGCCAATAATGAACTGGGAGAATATCAAGGAGGCTTTAGAAAAGCAGGTCATGTGGAGAACAGATTCTTAATCCATAATTAATCATCAGGGATTTTTGTATATTTGAAAGTATCTTATGGATTAAAAATGTGCATGTGGAACAGCAGTTCTCTCAAGTACACACAGTTTAACTACATAGATTCTGCTGCAGGCAGTAAAATATAAATTAAGTAAATTGCAATATATACGTTATTTTTAACAAACTTCAGCTACATATTCCATTTCAGCTACACTATTCTTGAACAAAAAATGCTGTTCCATATGTGCCTTTTTAATTCATAAAATAGTTTTAAATTTATGTCCATCACACATCTCCATTATTTTACTTTTATTTAAAACTATTATAATCGAATTCATGTTGCAGTGAAAGTGTCCATAAGAGAAGAAATGTCATTACAAAACACTAAACCATTTTCTTCAGAAAAATAGTCTTTAAATTCAAAATGATTATTACAATAAGTACATTTCTTTGTATTCTTTTGAAGATTTCATACTTTTAGCCGGGAAACAAGCAATTCAGACTGTTTTTTGGATAACTTTAAATCTCGCATGAGATCGTTAAGATTTTCTTGAATCAGTAAATGAGACTCAGATGAACTGCTTTGTTAAAAAGTTGTATCAAAGTTAAATCTGTTTCTTTTTCTTCCTTACTTCCATCAGACTCTGAGCTCTCTTCACCTAATGTCACATGTTCCGGAGGCTTTGGTATGGGCAATTCTTCGCAGAGTGGAACTGGTCTCATTGCAGATTGCAAGTTAGAGTACACCATTGTATGTTTTGATTTTGATGTAATCCCTTTAATGTTTGTTAAGCAGAAATAACAGTCACAAGAGTGATCTTTGGGTTCCCTCCAAATCATAGGGATAGCAAGTGGAATGTGGTGTGTGCCATTTTTCCATGCAGTGAGAAGCCTAGAACACAATTAACAACAGATATGTGGGGCCCAGGTCCTTGTTTGGTCCCTGACTTTACACCCAATATAAAGTTCATAACACTTTTTTACTAATGGAGTAAGGTTTCGCCTTTTGCCAAGTTGTGAGCGGACGTTGTCAGATTTGCCAAGTACAGTATCCAGGGAAGCATTTGAGGTGATTGCTGGATTCCCACCTGTAGGCTTGATGATAATGTGGCGTGGCAGAACTAGGGAACTGAGAACAATCCCATTACAAGAAAGGAAGCGCTCTGCTGAAGAACCAGAAGAAATCGCACAAACATGGCAGGAGTGGTGGGACCAAGCCACAAAGGGTAGGTGGACCTATCACCTTATTGGGGACATCAGTGGGTGGTGTCCCCAATACTCAGGACCCATGGGAGACTGAGTTTTGGGTTAACACAATTCCTGGTGGGTCATGGGGGATTCAGGTTTTATTTGTATAGATTTGGGCTTGACCGATCTGAAAATTGCCCAGAGTGTGAGGTGGAAGAGACCCACCCCAACATGTATTCTTTCTGTGCCTGCGATTTGCCATAGAGAGTAGAGATGCTTGGCAACCTGAGATGTGAGCACATGTTTTGTCCTGAAAATACCCTACGAATCCTATTACTGGGTGAGGCATAGTGGAAGACTGTGGAAAGATTCATCAAGATGGTCATGAGGAAGTTGCATTTATATGAGGAGTCCCACAGAGAAAAATGGAGCCAGAGGGCACGGGGACAGACAGGTTGTCGACTGAGTGCCTTGGGGGCACCCGTACGTGTGGGGGGGGTCACCTGGGTATGATGAGGCTGGGGACACTCTGCTCGTGCATCTAATGGTGGCCACTGGTAAGTGGTGTGACTATTTTGAGATTTCAGACTTGATTGCTGTGTGGGTGTGTATCGCTTGCATGTTGTGGATGTTAGAAGCTTTGTCTGTTTTCTGCATGGTTCTTGTACAATATTTGACATGCTGTATGTGTTGTGTGTGACATCCTGTTAGTTTGTTAAACTGTGTGTGCGGGCGATTCCCCTTCTTCTGATGAAATTCTTTTATAAGCAGTATCAGGAAGGAGGGAAACCAGGGGTGGAGGTTTAGTCGGTAGTGTGCAAGTATACATACGCCCTTGGTTATAACTGGCGGAACTTATTAGCAAGCCCGACACTGCTTATGCACCCATAAATGGGGTTCCTCCACCTCTTTGGGACTCCTCCTTTGCCTTTGGGACTTGAGTGTCACTTCACTACATACATAACAAAAATTGTTAGGATGAATTAAACAAACTCTAGGCATTTTCTAAGTAATAACTAATTAAAAATAAAGTTGTAAATATGAAATACACAATAATTCAGACACACAAAGCACTCACAATGACATGTTTACTGGTTCACTACTATCTCACAACTGACATCATTCTGATGAATGTGTGCTACACTAAACCACGTTTGTACATCTATCTCTATACACATCTGAACCTGCACAACAGTTGCAATGCTACCCTTTGAGTTGGCTCATTTGGTTCCATCATATTTACAATCCTCTAGGAGCTTTTACTTGACAATGGATGAAAAAATTTTTTAAATTATTTAAAAAATTGTAGGCGATGCGAGAAAATTCTGAATACATATTTGAAAACAGGATAAAAAACTGCATTAGGTACACCTCTTGGTACTTGTGAGAAAAATTCATGTTACTAGTGTTATTTTCTTCACTTGACTGATAAAAGAGGGTAATGTATTTAAAACTGTTACTCTGAAAACAGCAGCAAAGACTGAATATGAGGCACCAAACTTGCCATATTAGAAAAGTTACATAAACAAAGTAACTGGAAAACTTGTTCAATATGCTACTGAAAAAGAACCAGTTCTCTATAAAGATACAACTGATCCTAAATGTCAGATTTAGTACTACTAGTGAGGTGCAGGTAACTCTAATGTTGGAATCTGAGGGCATCAGTAAGTAAAAAAACCACAGGCATAAGTAAGAGCCACTTGGTTGAAAGCTGCTATGACACTACACTGGGGAACCTGAAAGAGTACACTCTTTAACTGCCTCACAATAAAAAAAAAACCCAACCCAGTGCTACATCATAATCCAGGGAGCCCATAGACAGTTGTTTCAATTGGGCCCCTTGGAGGAAGGACACTTGATGTTACTATTACGCCCCTAGAAAGAAGGGACATAAATGTAGTTCTTCTGGTGATGAATAGATTTTAAGAAAAATGGGGGTAAACAGCTGTGTGGTATTTACAGTTTGGTCATGTCAGTTTTACAGCTGCTTATGAGGAACTTGATTATCTCACAGAAGTTATTACTTTATGAATAAAAAGGAAAGTTGTAGTGTTACATGTGGAAAGCATACTAGACCCTAATGTCTAGTTATAATTAATTCAGCCTTATTATAGATTAGACTCATGCCACATTGTACTTATTTGCAAGCTTGAATTACATTCAAATCTGCCACAGTGGAACTTGAATCGGAGAACACAACACCTATCAGAGACTTTGTGAAACTGAATTATCAGTACATAAAATTTTCTTAATTGTAATTATGACTCTTAACAAAATGTTAGTCAGCCTTCTACCTACCCAGTGTGTAGGCTGCTGCTGCTTCTGCATACAAAATATTTGGAACTACAAACAAGTAGTACTTACACTAATAACAGGCTGACTGATTCTACAACAGCTATTTGGATTTTAAACTCGGTCCTCTGGTATTGTGGGAATGAGTGGGGGAAGTGATTCTATCTTTGCAGAGCTGAATAGCTTGGTTCAGTGTGGTTCTAATAAGTGTTATTGGAAATATCGCTTACTTCTTTGTTCCTGTAACTCTCATTCAAAATGGCTGCTGTCATAGAAAATCCAGCCAACTGTGAAGTGCTTGCCTTCATCAGTTTCCCTCACACAAAAACTTGTCAACTGCTGAAATTCATCATGAACTTTGTGTAGTGTATGGAGGGAATATCACAATTGACAGAGGGAATATCTTAAGTCAATGATGCTGTTCTTTTCGTGAAGGTCAATCAAACACTCACGACAATGAAAGAAGTGGTCAACCCTCAATTGTCACAGATGAACTTGTTACAAGCGTCAATGTAACAATTCAAGAAAATCGTTGACTCACAATAACAGCATTACTCTGAATTTTTTCCTATGTATCAAACAGTGATGTATGAAATCATAACACTGAAACCTATGTTTCAGCATTATATATATATATATATGTATATAGATAGATAGATAATAGTGGAGATTTGCCAGTTGAACTTTAATGAATTGAATCAATGAACTGTGAGCCTCTATCACTGTGTGAACTGGATTTTCTGTTTAATAATAATGAGCTTCCCATGGGGGCTGCATGTCAGACTAGAGTGATGAGGTGATGCGAGCACCTTATGCGAGGCTAGACAAATCATCTCCATCAACAAAAAACAAACGAGGTGCCTCTGGGGGCACTGTTTTAGGAGGTGCAATGAGGTACTTTTATAATATCTCTACAAACAATTGTTTGATTTTCAAAATTCAAACAGGGTATTTGTTAGTGGGCTGAAGGCTAATTTTTATATGAATCAGGTACATTCTCGATCTAACAGATCACAGTTATTTGGAAATGTTGTTACATCTTCACAACCAATCTTACAGTTTTCAAAATTAAAACGGGGTATTTGCTAGCATAATACAAAATCAACGGAACCAAACCACAACAAAAATTAACTGATATACTCAGAAATGGACCTTATTTACAAGACTGCCCAAAAAGCAGTGCAATGTATTTAGGATGTATATATGTGTGTATGTTTGTTCCATTGTAGTGGCTCAACCGCTGAACCAATTAAGATGTATGGTCCCGTGTTGCAATCCTTAAGTTACCAGAAGTGTCATATACTACATAAAAATATATACACAAATATTAAAATAACAAATTAAAAAAATTTATGCTATGTACAATTAATATATACAAAACTGTCACCTGCACGCTCTTTAATTATCCTACATTAAAGAGCAATGTTTGTCAGTAGTGTTTTTTAATTTTTATCTCTTGTTTATCCATAGAATAGCACATCCACCCACTCCTGATGTCATCTATATAATATAATGCTATGGATCTTGTTTGGTATTGTCAGGATTGGGAAAATTTATTATCGTTGTTCAAAGTTTTTTACCTTTCTTCACCCCCTTTCAAGGTAGAATTTCAAAAATCTAACAATTGGATTATTCACACTAAGATTGCATTTCACTAAAAATCAGGTTGATTTCTTCATTTATTACAGAGAAATTCAGAAAATAGCAGGGTTTGAAAAAAAATTCAAAAATCCATTTTAACCCCCGAAATTCAGAATTTCAAAAAATTTGATGGCACCCTAGCAACCCAAATGAGATATGCAGCAGTCACAAATTATTTATTATTTAAATGTTTTAATAAATAATTTTTCATTTTTAGATAACATTTCCGAACAACCATGATCTGTTAGACTGAGAGTGTACCTGAAGGAGGAAAAAGTTAGCCTTCAATCTACTAACAAATACTTCGTTTGAATTTTGAAAATCGGACCATTGTTTGTAGAGATATTATAAGAGCACCCCCATTGCACCTCTCAAAACAGTGTACCAGGGACACCCTGTTCGTTACCAGTTGATGGTGATGATTGGGCTAGCCTCCCACAAGATCCTTGCATACCTCATCACTCTAGTCTCACATGCAGTCCCCATGAGAAGCCCATAATTGTTAAACAGAAATTTTTTTAAATTTATTTAATATTATTTTATTCAATGTAAATTTAATTCTATTATTTTTGTAATGCTATTCATTCAATTGATTCAAATTATTCAGTTCAAACCCAGCTCACACAGTGATAGACACTCACAGTTCACAGATCATTAATTCAAATCATTACATTAAAGTTTGTGCTTCAATCGGCAAATCTCAATTACTACATACATTTTTTTTTTCAAGATTAAATATACCTAAAAACCTTTTCACTCGGTAAGCCAAGAAGCATGGGTAAAAATTTTGTTGCAATTGATAAAGTAGTTTTTTTTGTTTATCCTGAACAAACAAAAACCCTCTTCCTCTTTATATAATAGATTTGAACTGTCTGGGATACAATTTACAAAACAAAAAAGAACTAGAAAAGTTTCAATTAACAAAAGCTCTACAAAAACAGAATCATACGTGATTAAACCTAAAGGAAATTATAATGAACAAAATATCAAACAAAACATAAATTGAACAAATCAAATCCTTGCCCTTACAATAAAATACAAATTAGAAAAGCTAGCATTTTTAACATCCTAATAAGTTATGAGCAGAAAAATTAATTTTCAATTAGATTCTGTAAATAAATTAGTAGATTAGCAGCATGGAGCATACACAGAAGCCAGACTACAACCTATAATTTGTCACAAGCATAATTAACTTCTGGTAAAGCAGCAGTTGATAAATGAAGAAACCTATCAAATGAAGTTAAGAAGCATAATTAATTTGTTCATGATTGGTTGTGTACATTGGTAAACAATTCTGAACCAGAAAAAGCAGCTGCACCTACAGGATACTCCTTGTTTCAGCTTATCTTCATTCCCACAGTCTTGTGCTTAGATGTAGAGAACACTTTTCATATTTGAAAATTTTACAGCTATTACAATTTTTCCTAATTACAGTTTCCTTTCATAGCGATTATAAATGTTGATTCTATTTATACACTACTTTTATTGAAAAAAAAACCAAAACATTAAGATAAAAAGCAACACCACATGTGAATATGTATCTATTTTCAATAAGCAAACTACATTATTATAAGATGAACAAGCTATTTATTTATTTATTTTTTTTTATATAATAAATTACTATGAGAAAGCAAATATTTATGTTTCATACAGGCATTACAATGTAGATAAATAGTTTTGGTAATATCACGAAGAATATGATTTATTATCAAACAAAATTACATATTACATCTTATCAAATTAATAAAATTTTTATTTAATATTTATTAATTGGCATAAATCTTGTTTTGTTTCCCATGTTAGTTAAAACCTGAATTAAATCAATGCTTTTCAGAGTATGCATGGCGACATGTTAATTTTTTTTTTTCATCATCATATAAATTTGTAGTTAATAGTTTTCAGATGATAGACATGAATTATTTATAATAGTATGATGAAAACTACAGAAATATGTTGGGATTAAAACACACAAGTCTGGCTGGCAGTCTCTCGGTTCATTTTGTCTAAATCTAACCGATAAACATTTTTTTAATTTTATACTTTAATATTTCATTTGAAAACTTGAATTGGGTTGAAATAATATAAATTGATAACAGGTCTCCCATCGATGACATTATCGATGTCAGCTATATATACATGAGAACACTGATTAGTTAGGTATTCCTAGAAAGTTACTTTTCATAAACTATGAATGAGAGAAAAAAAACTCAAGTCATAATAATATTAATAGTGTAGTTATATAAGTCAAACGAATTTATGCAATTATATTAATCATCTACTGTAGCAAACTTAGCTCTAGCAATCATTCACATCTACTCAACAGACAGTGAAGTAAGTAGTTAAAAAATATATCCAGAAGTCTAACCTGCTAGCATTATACTTTTTTACTAAATAATTAAAAAAATATATTCATAAAAACCACCCAATCAGGTTTACAGCAAAAAAAAAAAAACTTTTAACACATTAATGAACATTTTATAAAATATCTAACTGAAATTTAAAAACATAAACACATGATAAAAAATTAAGTCTTACTAGACCAAATAAATTACCTTATTCACAGCAAATTTTTAATAATATAAACGAGCGACAGATTTTTTCACAGTAGAGCAAACTTTAATTAATCAAAAAATCCTGGGACAAACCAGATACTGTATAAAAAATGTATACAATTATATATGAAAAAAATTTAATCCACTGCTAAAATGATTAATAATAATTTAGATTCACTTAAAAATACAATGAAATTTGTTCATAAAAAGTAAATTCAATAACATAATAATGGAGTTTATCAAACATTTATACCAATGAAAAATGACAGGTTCACATGACCAGAAAATTAAATATTAAAAAATTCATACTTTCGTATATTCACAATTCATTAATAATGAACCTAAATATACGATTAAAAAAGGAACATTAAGAATTTTCTGACGTAGTTCAACTTGAACGTAAAAATCATACGAGAAAAAATTTATGTTTCCTTAAAATGAATTTATTTTACACAAACAAAACAAATTGTTGGACCTATAAATAACTTTGTACCTACGCACAAGTCGTTACGTGTGCGTCAAGTGGAGGTACAATGATTACATTTATTTCAAGCAATAAATCTTTAACACCTTTGATGAAGATATAACATTTAAGTTTAAGTAAGTTGCGGTCATTTACATACATAATACTAATGAACAAATACATCTCTATCTATAGCTTTAAATCAGTATATCAAAAAACCCCTTGAGAATGATCGTCCATAAATTATGACATAATGCTAGATAGAAAAGTAAAACGCAAATGCTCATTAATTAAATTTTATATAAGCAAGAATAAACAAGTATCTTAAAATAATAGCTACCAAAACATATTAACTATTAAATTCAATAACGAGCTATTAAATAAAACTACCAAACGAAAATATGGTTTCCAATGCAAGTGACAATTCAGCCGTTCTTACTGAAGTCTTTGTTGACAAAATTCGTAACAAAATGAAAATGTCACCTTAAATTAAAACTTTCCGGAAAATATTTAACGTAAGACAACGATTTTAAAAACAAATAATCCTTACTTACACAAGTCAAAAAATTAAAACTAGTGTCTCGTTGAAAATCAACATCCAGTTCGAGACAATAATAATAATAGCAGTGTTGTGCCCTAAATATGACGTGCAGCAACACAGCTGATACAGGAACCGGCGCAATCTGTTGTGTTTTCTTGAAGTTCATTTCTCATTGGTTTATATGAAAATTCCTACGAGATACTGCAATGGTGGGAGAGTAAATAATCGGCGCATGCGTGAAGTATGAAGGTTTCAACTTGGGCATAAGGCAGATAGGTGAGAGGTGTTTCTTATTTATTTTTTGTATTTAATTTTTGTACAACTTTGTTATAGGATTTTAGAATATAATAAATAGTTATTAATCATTATTATCAATATATCAATAGTTATTTTTTCACACTTTTGAACTCGATTGTTTAAAAAAAACAATCTATTCTTCAGTACTGCACCACCCGCTTCATGTAAAATGGCAACGCTGGACTTTACCATTCTTCCCTTTTTCCCCGAAGGTGCAGGCAGCTGGATGAATCTTTTCTTTTTTAATCCAAACGTGCTTGTTTAACTAAGTGCTTTGTCACAAGTATCACGTTTTACAGTTTTGTCAGTAGATCTGCTACTAAATTAAAAGTATATGTATTTCTTTCAGTTTTTGATTGTGACATCGAAACCAAAGCTATCAATAGAAATGTTCAAAATAGTGAATAGTACCGCTTACATTAATGGAAGTTTTTGAATTGAAAATTTTGACTTTATCTAAACTTATTCGTATTATTCAAACTGTTTCTACATTAAGAATCTTTATTGATTTCTATCTCACGTGGTCGTTGCGTTCTAGGTGCACGAACCATGGTGTTAGAGGTTTTTCGTGGCGTACGATGATAACGTACGTTAAAACAATTAGAAACTGAAGAGAACGTCATTCATGTATTGAAAAATCATGGAAAATCTGAAGTAATATCAGTCAATGGAACAAATTGTCATCGTTCAGCGGTGTTTGCTGTTACACATGCTAAAATTTCAGTCCGCTAAACTGGGAAACACTTTTTGTTGGTAACATTGTTTTGTTTTGAAAATCTTTGTGGAAAGTGGTTATTATATTTAGTAAATAGTGAATGTTTTGAAGATGAAAACCTAATGTTATGGAAACAATATTTAACGAAGAGATTTTACTATATTGTATTCATTCTAATTCCCGAATTTACAGTAATAAAATGATAAAAACAGACTACAATATCTTGCCGCTTTGAATTCATGACGTCATTAGCGACTGCCATCTTGTTTTCAAAAGTGTACTCGGCCTAGTGTCTGGTTGGTTACCGTGTAAAGTGACGATCGGCGCGATGCCGTTAACGCGTTGAAGAGGTACTATTTTTTTCTTGGTGATGTATTATACCTACTGAAAATTGTAAGTTGTGTTGTAAAAAGGGGTACGACTGAGTATTTTAACTTGCTTGACAGTTATTTTTTAGAATAATTTTCTGAATGTCTATTAAAAAAAAGTTATGCAATTCCAGAATGTTGAGAGCTTGGGTTGTATAAAATAGTGGAGGGGGAATTTAGGATACTGTGTTTTGTTTCTCTACACATGGGACGTCTTTATTTCGTGATTTTGCCGAGAACATCTGTTATATTTATTTAACTTTTATTACTTAGCATGGTATGGATTCTTGTTATTCATAAATATGTATTACACAGCGTATGATGTGACTAGTAAAGCCTTAGATTTCGTTAATTTGTTGCACTGATTATCCTATGTACTATGCTGTATGCGTTAGATTAACCTAGACATTTTTGAATGTTTTTATAGCATTAGCTTCACGCGCTCTGTCAATTACTTTACCTATAAAACTATATTGAAATGCTTTAATGTTATGATGCATTCCTAATGTTCGTAGAGCCTGTTTAGATGATTTTGCAGTGGTTTTATTTAAACAGTTTGTCCTTGTATCGATACCATAAACTTACGCATATTCAATACACTTTTTAATTTTATGTAATAGTAATTAAAAAAATAAACTGTTGATAATTAAAATCGTATTTAGTTTTTTAATTAGATTCTGTATTCTTATTGCTAAAATTTGTTTATTATTTCAAATAGTATTGACCTGAATTTTTTTCTAGCGTTTTTTATTACTTTTTTTTAATAAAAGCGTTTGTCATTTTGTTTTACACTGATTATTTTATTTTGTTTGGTTTTTTATATATTGAACATAATACCTTAATAAATTTTGAATTTTTCTTTAAAATAAATAGACTTTGTATTCACATCCTTTGATATCTGTATTCACATCCTTTGAAGTGTATCTGTAAAGACTTTTGAACAGTCAGTTACTCCTGATTGAGTAATATTGATGTAAGCCTCTCATCAAAGTATAATAAAGTGCCATATTAATTTTATTGTCCAAACTTAGTTTCAATGATTTTATCCTGAAAGGACCAATTAGAGATCTACATTTTTTTTAATGTTAGTGGTTTTTTTCTCTTTGTTAAGAACAATGTGAAGCTGTCATTGGTATTCTAACAATGTAATGGCTTACAGTTTGTGTACTCTTTACTTGAACAATATTTTTTAACAACTCTCTTACATGTTTCTAACCTTTATTTAATATGTTTGTGATCAGTATTTTAGAAAGTTTCAGAGGTTGATAGTTTTAACAATTAATGATGCCATATAATATTTTTATATTTATTGATTTTCAGAGATTCGATGAAATATGTGTAATTTTTTACTATCTGTTTTTGCTGCAGTCTTATAATTGAATGTTTAAAAATGCAAAATTTTTGTTTTAAAATTACACATCTGCTTGGGTTACATACTTAAAGTTCATGTTAGGTTATGTTTGGTTAGTGTTTATATATATATATATACCCTTCTATAATTTTTTTATACAAGGTTGGGAATTTGCATATATGTACAAAGTTTAATTGAAACTGTTTTAGATTATAATTTTTTTTTAAAATTAATATAAGTTTGGGTTTTTTTTTTGTTTCATTTATTATAAATTGGTTAATATTAAAAAAAAATTATATCTGTTTATTTTTTGGTTGAAACTTTTTAAGTTCTCTAAAGGTTTTGTATATTTACTTACCAAATTAATCTCATAAAGAAACATAGTTTAAAAATAAAAATAAAAACAGTTAGTATTTTGTCAATTGCCCAAACTTATTTTAATTGAATATTCATTTTATTATATTACATTTATGGATGTGGAATTGCATTCTGTTCTCATTGAAGAATTCAGAAATGCCGTGCTTTGATATTTATTGTTTAACCAGTAGTTTTAAGTTATGAAGTAATGCAGTAATGTTAATAGTGTGTCACTTGATATGACCATATTAACATATATTTTCTTGATCATATTAATATTTTTCTTGTACCACTGAGGTATAGGACCCTTATAACTGTTTATTCTTCTTTACTATTTAAAGTTAATTGCCAAGGTGATGACAATAATTTTATTAGGTTTTAAACATTTTTTATTATATATATATATATATATATATATATAAACATGGATCAGTCACCAGGTGTTTGTATATTACTTTTATATTAATTAAATTAAGTCATACTATCTTGTGTAAGTGTCGTTAATTAATCTGTAAAATACTTAAATGATTAGAAATATTCAGTTTTTAATCATTTGCTTTTTTTTTAAATTGACAAGCATACCTTTGGCGCTAACCGTACAGATATGAACTCCCAGAGCTAAAAACATTTTAATAAAATATCTAAAATTATTTAATGAAAGAACTGTCATGTAGTTATTAATTTATTTTGTAAATTATTTTAATTTCCTTTTTTATGAAGGTGCTAGTAGTTTTGGTCTTGTAAATTTGCCTTTTTGTTTTTTAGCATTAAGATTTGTTAATTTTTAAATTTTATTATCTTGATTGAGATAAATCAACTAATAATACTGATGTTCTCTTTAATTACATATTTTAGTTTGCTAACATTTCATTTTTAGTAATAGAGTATTTCATTTTTACTTAACTGTATTTGCTGTTTTGCCTTTTTCCAAACCTTTTTTTTTTTTTTTACTTGTTTTACACATTATTTAGCGTACTGAAATTTTCTAAATAGTTTTTATTCTTGGTGATTTGAGTTCCTTAATTTAAACCTAACTAAAAAGAAAAAAGTAAAACAAGAATGAAAACATTCTTTAAAAACCATAAATAATTACAAATTTGGAATTTGTTTGTTCTATTACATAAATTTTTGTATAAAAAAAGAAAAATCATTTAAAAACTCAAATAATAACAAGCAAATAATTTTATAATGTGACATTTTTGGGATATGTAGTCTAGGCTTATTTATTTTCAAGATTTTTAGGTTTTACATAACTGTTTCATCATAATTTTGCATGACAATGCTATGTTAATAATACAAATATTAGCTGCGAAACAAGATTGAGGAACTATCATTATTTAGTATTGAAATCATTGGTGGGTCATTCCATTTCAAATCAACAAGCCTCATAACTTGACTCTCACAGATTTCAACAAAATTCACAGGATTGATCATATTTATAAAGTTATTCAAAAAAAAATTTTTTCAAATTTTTTGTGTAGGACCCTGTAAAAAAGTGAAAAGGTCGCAAAAAGCAAGGTTCAAGTGATTAGAAAAAATTCATTTTTTCAGCTCCTATAAGAGAGTTCAATTTGGTGTCATTTTAAAGCTCTTGGAATGGGGTTTCATGTGATATATCACTTGGCGAGATTTTATGACATTAATAGTTCAAGGTAACCAAAACATTTATTTGACCTTGAATTTGTCCTCAAGTGTATTTATTTTAAATTTGAAATGGTGAAGTAAAATAATGAACTTGTATATACTCACCACTTAACTGCAATTCATATAGCTTCCAAAGATATTTACATAAGAATTACACAGTGTACACTTCTTTTGACAACTTCTGGTTAGCATTGTCCACTTCTTGCTTTGAGAGGTATAAACTGTTCCTGGTATCTACTTTTGAAATAACATCATGTCTATGTACATTAAGAACATTCTCAAAGTCTGGGTAGTGGAGTGAAGGTGAAGGTCCGTGTGCATGTAAGAACTTCATCTTCACTGTTTGATTTTCCTCATTAGAACACACCACCAAACTGCAGTATCCATCATATCTGCAGATCAAGAATTTGATCCTCGATATTTGTTGTGCTTGCTACTGTTTAGTTGTTAGAAAATTAAAACACTCGCGTGCACCTGATTCTTGTTCAGTGGAACAAAAGAGTGGAGTTTCTGAGTACCTTGTATAGTTCTTGCTGTCATTGTCCTATTCTTCAAAGCCTCTTCTCCTTTATGCTGTTCTCTTCTCTTGTCCTTTATAACTGTTTTGTAATGGAAATTTATCGACTCAATGTGTCCATTTACCCAGTCATACAACTGTTGTGGGGTCGATGTGGTCATTTGAAGATTTGCTCAAGCTTAAAGTTAGTCTTTTAACAGTCCCTCCCACACTATCGCATGTACTTTTTCCATGAGGTGTGAAAAAGAATGAGTTTGTTTGTTTGTGCAAAAAGAGGCAGCACCATCACTGTAATAATAGATCGATCGGCTTTGTTTTGTGGTAAAATGAGACTGCTTGAAAGGTACAACTATTGTGTCATGTGCGAGACAGTCAGAAATTATGACAAGAGATGTATGCATCAATGTTTTTGTGGAGTATAAATGAATAGTTTCCAGCAAAGTTGCAGATTACAATATATTCACCTTATTTCAAAGATTGCTTAAGATGGGTGAGGTAACTGGACTGTTTTTCAAAAGTTTCGGAAGTTTTTCAAAAAGTGTACTGATGAATTTTTCAGTAGGTTTGACTGTCTTGAGAGATGTTCTTTTTTCAATTTGTATCCACTGTTTTTAGTTGATGTTTTCAGTGCAGTTGAGCTCAATCCTTCCTGTGACTTCTTCAAACCCAGGACAGTTTTTACAATTTCCAAAGTAGCAAGCATCAGTTGGATTAGCAAACACTTCATACCTCATAATATCTTGTAAGACTTAATTGGTCTATCACCTTCTATCAGTTCTTTCAGTCTACAATGCGTAACTGTAAGTTTTGCATTTTGGTGTGTACTACACAAACACTGGGGGTCCCACCTGCACCTGCAAGAACACAGAACTTTGAAAATCCTATTTTCAGCAATGGATACCAATGTTTAAACAATGCAAAAGCTTCATGGAGATTACACAGAATTAATCTTTTTTGAACATGTAGGGCCAAACATTAACTGTATTTCAGTAGGCTTTCCATGTAGTTATGTGATTAACAGGAAACCACATCACACTTTTATTTCCTTTGTAAGCCTTTACAGTTAAAAACAATTAACATACATCTTTTTTAAAATAATTATTTTATTTTTGTTTCAGGTTATGTAAACTTAGGAAAAATGAATCAAATAAGTGAATCAATGATACCAAACTTAACATCTACTCCTACAGCTAGTAGTTGCACAACTAAACCAATCAGTGGTATTGTAAAAATACCATTACCTTCTGGTAGTACTGTTATTGCTAGTCCAATTTCAGCCAGTGCATCTAGCAATATCAATAGTAATAATAATAGTGTTTTAAATGCTAATTGTTCTACAGTTACTTCAAATTATGATAATATAAGTAATAGTACTAATAACAGTAATAATAGTGTGCCAACAATTTGTTCAACTGTTACTAATGTGACACCTGTAACAGTTAGTATGACTGTTTCAAATCTGGGTAGTGCTATTGGTACTACAGTTGTAACAACAGCACACAGTTCATCAACTTCATCTTCAACAATAACTGTTGCAACTCAGTCAGGCTCTACCACACAAACACCACCTTCTACTGTTACCAGAATGGTACCACTCATTTATTTGCAACCACCTGTATCTGTCAAAACACCAAATAATTCAGCTAACAGTAATAACAACAATAGTAGTAGTAATAATAATAATAGTAACAATAATACTAGTAATATTCCAACAACTGTCTCAACTACAAGTATTACAACGTCAGGAGCTGTCCAGTTTACCATGTCACAGGTAATATTAAAGTTTTTATTTGTATGTATATTTTTTTACTTTCTGTTTTCATGAGAAAAGGAATCGAATTAACTTAGATATTTTCTTTTGTAATCTATGCATCTTTAGAAGTCATAAATCCATTTCTACGAATCTTTTTAAACATGAACGTATTAGGTAATATTTACCTTATTAGATGTATTTATTTTTTAAATACTTACTTGATTACGTTGGTAAATTATGTCTGTAAAATAATATGTAACAACCGATTGATTTATTGCATAAGCTTCTGTTAGTTTAAGTAGCTTTGTTGACAAAGCTTCTTATTTTAGTGATCCCCTAAGTAAACAGCATTAGATGGTGGTACAAGCAGTTTAAGGAACCTGGCAATGTGGAAGTGAAAAAGTCCCCCAGATGGCCTAAAACAAGTGACGAAGCAGTTGAATGCATATACCAAAGTTGTTGCATGTTTTCCCTCAAGTTGACCAAATTCAACAAGAAAGTAACAACGTTGCTGTAATGTTTCAACAAGATTGTGCATCCTCACATTTTAGGATAAGCATTTCACATGCTCTCAATGAAAGATCTCTTAAACGTTGAATTGGCAGGGCCGATCCTGTGCTTTGGCCTCTGAGAAAACCAGATTTGACATCCCTAGAGTTTTTTCTATGGGGATACATTAAAAACATTGTTTACAGTTAAAAAAATCAGAGGTGTTCAACATTTAAGACAACAAATCACCACTGCTATTACTGTAGTTATGCCTGTGATGATCCAGCGGACCTGGGCAGAAGTCTTATTATTGGCTGGATGTTTGCAGAGTAACCTGTGGAACTCATATTGAAACATTTAAGGTATATAAAAAAACTTTTTGAGTTGGTGAATTTTAAAAAAAAACACTTGTTTGATTATCTGTGGTAGTTTCTGAGATACAGTATTTTTAAATAGCTGCAACTTTTTTCGATGACCCTGTATGTGTTTAAAGGGGTTGAAAGTAAAGAGGACTTTCACACCTAACTATTTTAACTAATTTTATTTAGGAAGTTGAGCACTGAGTAGATCAAATTTAGAAACTTTGTTTCAATTTGAAGAGTTAGCCTTTGATAATCTTCCTAGTTATAATTTTGAATAGTTTGTATGAAATTTTACAGAGGGTAAAATTCCATTAATGGTATTACTTCATTGTTATAATTTCACTTTCACTAAAGTAAGATTTTATTTTATTTTGTTACAGATTATTGCTGGTAATCCACAACTAATACATACCAATAATAGTTCACAACAGAATCAGACTTTTGCCTATCTCGGTACATTAATCAAACAAAGTTTAAAAGGCAAAGAAGCAACAAGTCAAAAAGTTTTATTGACACCTATGGCAGTTCAAAATAAGGCATCACAAATGACTGGTGTAATTTTACCAACTAGTAATGACAACCACGGAGGCCATTCAAATAAACAAGCTATGGCAAGTCTGATACTTCAGCCCGGTCCTGGTACCAATGTACCTGGTAAAATGGGTTTAATATTACCAGGCAGTACTGCTACAAATCCTGCAACCGGTAAAACTAGTTTATTATTACCTGCACCACCAAATGCTACTAATCCGAAAAAAGCTTCATTAGCTAATATTATTGTACCAAGTCCAGTTAAAACGTCAAATGTTCCAAATATTATTAGACAATCCAGTTCATCAACTACTAATAGTGGTTCCAAAAATCCAGTCACTGGTTATCTTTTGCCATCTGGTAGTAATTCAGCAGCCGGTTTAATTATTCCAACACCAGCAGGAGTTACAAAAACCAGTGGAAATCAAGTTACTGGTCTTATTATACCTACTAGTACTCCTTCAACTGGTATTATATTACCATCAACAACATCAAACAGTTCCGGTCAATTAGCTAATTTAATATTCACAACAACACCTACTAGTTTACCACAGACAACTAACACACCAGTTGCTGGTTTGATTATGACTGGTGGTAATAATGCACCAAATCTTTTAGTTTCACCTTCGGTTGTTAATAGCTCAACTACTACTACCGTTAACATCACAACTGGTTCAATTACTTCTACTACTGCAACATCAAACACAAAAACTATGACTGGTGTTTTTCTACCGGTTTCAATGCAAGGACAAAATAAAAATACCTTAACCCATCACCTTACTATATCTAATGGCAAAATACATGCTACACCTGGTGATCCTTCAATCAGCGTTCCAGGTAATAGATTAATTTTTATTTGTTGTTAATATTCAATGTTTTTTTTGTTACAAAAACTAAAAACTACCTGAAATTTATTCAGGTGTAATTAGTGTCTTAATTGGAATTAATATATCAAAAGATGATATCACAAGAAATCAATGCTTTACTCAGATATGTGTATATATTTCTATGAAAAACACATTGCTACTCATACATAACAGTAAATTGAATTTAATAGTTAAAATTATAAGTTAGAATTTTTAAATCCATGACGTGCTCACTTAAAAAAGTAAAAACTGTTTTTGTTAATTTTTTTTTCAGTTTTAATTCAGTGGAAGCAAACATGTAAAATGAATTCAGTTTTTCTATAAAAAATTGTAGAAATCCTTATACCAATATTATGGGGTATTTTTTTAAAAATCCTGAAAGTTCTACAAATAAGCAGTTGTAATTTTAAAGTTATGTAATTATATAATTGGGAAATCTCTGCTAGCAATTATGCATTAGGTAATTCTTGGTTTTTCCATTGAAAATAGGCTGTGTTTATACAAAAAAAATGCTAAATGAGTTAAAATTCTGAGTTTTTTTAGGTTTTTCTTAAAAGCTTTAAGCTCTTTCTTCACATAAATAAAAAATACAATCGAAGTTTTGTAAAATTAAGACAAGTTGTGTACCTTTTCAATGTTAACCTTAGCCATTCAGTACTTCTATAAATTCTTCATTTTTTCCATCATCAGAGTTTCAGCTCCATACTGGTAAAAGTAGTTTCACAT
Source organism: Lycorma delicatula (assembly GCF_047948215.1). Lineage (NCBI taxonomy): Eukaryota > Metazoa > Arthropoda > Insecta > Hemiptera > Fulgoridae > Lycorma > Lycorma delicatula. Next base: position 153,782,271 of record NC_134458.1, read on the forward strand.
CCAATTTATCTATATGACTTTTGATCTCCTCAATTGTATTCATTAATTAAACATTCAGCTCTGGTTTATAAGAATTTTAGGACTTTAATCAGTCAGTACTTGCTCTTCCATGTTTTCATACATGATATTTCTCTGGGATCTTCTTTTTCCGAAGGTACTTTTAAATTTAATACTCCTGATCACAAACTCATATATTAGTATTGTGTTTACTTTTTGTCTCCATTCTTGTAATGGTTATTTTCTGTCCACCTTGAGCGGTTCTCTTTAGATTTGAAGTCCTGCAGAGTCAGACATTAATTTTCTTCCATGGTAATACGTTCTCAATAAAAGGGAATGATTTTATTCTTATGTTTTTTTTCTCTCCTTTTTAGTGTAGATAATTAACACTAGAGTTCAAAAGTCTTCCTATTTCAACACAGAAGTATACACTTTGTTTTGTACTAACGTATACTGTGTAGTATACACAGTATACACTTAGTCCTTTGAGGTTATGGTTTCGTTAGATTATATTCTTCTTTTTTTTAGGTTTGAAACCAGTTGGATCATTTTCTACATTACCACCATTACAGCCAATTACTAACAAAGATGGTATAAATAAAGTGATTGGAGTGACACCTACTAGTAAACCTAATTTTCTTAATTTAACACAGGATAATAATTTAACTGTCACTCCTGTTATTGAACAACAGGATCAACAATCTGTGATGGTAAGTGGTGCTTGTGATGCTTTTGGTAAGTGTTGGCACTCTTTTGAAATTGGATTATTTTTTTTTAATGCTGCGATGGAGATAAACAAGTTTGATATTTATTTTAAGGTCATTCATTGTATAGTCTTTTTCAGCTTTGAATGTTATTGTCATATACTCTGAAACTTCAGATTGCAGAAATGGTATTATAACAACTGTAAGCGCAGTTTAGCAACATTTTTAATGTTATCATTATTGGACATTTTCTTAATCTTGCCAATTATTCTATTTTCATATCCTTTAAGAGTACATTTTTTTTAACAAAATAAAACTTGACTAGATATTATTTATTTATGTTTACCTGTGAAAACAAATTTGATAATTACTTTCAATAAAAATCAATCCTGGTTTTAAATGTTCTGCAATGTTCTTTTACTTCATCCAAATTGCTTTCAGTTATATACTAATAGTTTTCGTATGTGATTATTTTCAATTATGAAAAATAAGACAATTTTTTTTCTTTTTGCTGATGTTTTTCATATCATAATGGTACTAAAATGTAGTAATCAAGTCAGTTCATATTTTATGTACTTTTGACATACCTTTCTAATCCAAAATTATTAACTGTTGAATGGAATCAGGAAGTAATGACAAATGCTATTTACTGAAGAGAATTACTTCATTGTAGTTGAAACATTTTTATGAAATTAGAAAAAAGCCTTTTTTAGATCTTGAAATGATAGTATTTTGATGAAAGACAAAATTTTCAACTGAACTAGAATAAGATACTACACGTATGTAAATCCAAAGACTTGAGCATCCTCTTAAAACTGCATAGTTATGGAAATCCTAGTGTATCTGAAAGATTGACATCTCTGAGATAAAAGGATGTGAAAAGATCAGTGAGTTGAAGCCATGATAAATAAACCTGTTTTTACAGATGAATTTAATTAATACTTGGTTATTTTTATTTCATTGGTTGGTTAGCTGTAACCAATAATGCTAATTTTTTGTTTTGTAGCTGCTATTTTCTGGTTAATGCTCTTAATAAATATTGACAGTTCTTGTCTGTAAAAAAAAACAACATTAAACAAACTATCAAAAGAAATGTTCAGGGAATTTGATAAATCATTTCGTAATCCTTCATTTTTAAATAAATATATTTACATAGAACTTTCTCTTCTGTTTCAAAACCATAGTTTAGAATCGTTTTATTTCCTCTTATTTTATTTTATTTAACTAAATTTTGTTTCCTCTTTTTACATACATAAAAAACAGATGTAATATTAGAATACAGGAAATAATAATACCTGTAAAGTAAAAACTGAGCGCAGCATGAGCTACAAACCCACCAGGTTGGTCTAATGGTGAACGCGTCTTCCCAAATCAGCTGATTTGGAAGTCGAGAGTTCCAGCGTTCAATTCCCAGTAAAGGCAGTTACTTTTATAAGGATGTGAATAGTAGATCATGGATACCAGTATTCTTTGGTGGTTGGGTTTCAATTAACCACACATCTCGGGAATGGTCAAACTGAGACTGTACAAGACTACACTTCATTTACACTCGCACATATTATCCTCTGAAGTAATATCTGAATGGCAATTCCTGGAGGCTAAACAGAAAAGTAATATTTTCCTTAACTTTCCTGTATGCTTCGTCTATTTTACCAGTGCTCATTTCCCTTCTACTTCTGAACACTTTTCTTTAATCCACTCTTCTTTCGTTAGTTTGCACTTCCTGTTTATAGTATTTCTTAATTGTCAATAGTTCCTTTTACTTTCTTCATCACTAGCATTCTTATATTTTCTACGTTCATCCATCAGCTGCAATATATCGTCTGAAATCCAAGGTGTTCTACCAGTTCTCTTTGTTCCGCCTAAGTTTGCTTCTGCTGATTTAAGAATTTCCTTTTTAACATTTTCCCATTCTTCTTTGATATTTTCTACCTTATCTTTGTTACTCAGACCTCTTGCGATGTCCTCCTCAAAAATCTTCTTTACCTCCTCTTCCTCAAGCTTCTATAAATCCCACTGATTCATCCGACACCTTTTCTTCAGGTTCTTAAACTCCAGTCTACATTTCGTTAACACTAAATTATGGTCTGTATCAATATCTGTTCCAGGGTAAGTTTTGCAGTCGATGATTTGATTTCTAAATCTTTGCTTAACCATGATATAATCTATCTCATAACTAGCAGTATCACCTGACTTTTTCCATGTGTATATTCTTCTATTATGATTTTTAAACTGGGTGTTTGCAATTACTAAATTATACTCCATGTAAAACTCTGTAAGTCTCTTTCATTCCTTTTGCCCAGCCTGTATTCACCCACTATATTTCCTTTCTTGCCTTTTCATTAAATTTTCATCCCCTTTTATGTGTTAATTGCTATCTCATAACTTGCAGTATCACCTGACTTTTTCCATGTGTATATTCTTCTATTATGATTTTTAAACTGGGTGTTTGCAATTACTAAATTATACTCCATGTAAAACTCTGTAAGTCTCTTTCATTCCTTTTGCCCAGCCCGTATTCACCCACTATATTTCCTTTCTTGCCTTTTCATTAAATTTTCATCCCCTTTTATGTGTTAATTGCTTCATCAATTTCTTCATATACACACTCTACCTCATCATCATCATGTGCGTTTGTAGGCATATAGACGTTAACAATCATCTGTTTAGGTTTCAATTTTATCCTTGTTACAATGATTCTATCGTTATGCATTTTGAAATCTACTCCTGCCTGCCCATTATTTGAAGCTCAGGTAATTATTCTAAATCACCTGACCAAAAGTCATTTTCCTCTTCTCACCGAACCTCGCTAATTCCTACTACATCTACATTTATCCTATCCATTTCCCTCTTCAAATTTTCTAACCTACAAACCTTTTTTAGACTTCTAACATTCCACAAGTCGGAGAGTGGAATGTTATTTTTTAATTTTCTGATGATCCCTTCCGTAGTAGTTCCCTCTTGGAGATCCGAACCGGGGACTAGTTTACCTCCGGGATATTTTAGCAAGGAAGGTACCTCCATCATTTTTATATGAAAATGCAAAGAGCTACATTTTCTCGGAAAAAAAGCAGCTGTAGTTTTCCAATGCTTTCAGCTGCGCAGTACTCAGAGGATTGAGTGATGTTGATGGCCATTTAATTTTGACCTATGCCCTTAACAACTACTGAAAGAGTTGCTACCCTCTTTCAGGAATCATTCCTTAGTCTTGCTCTCAACAGATAACTCTCAGATATGGTTGCATCTTTGGTCCAGCTATTCTGTATCACTGAGCACTCAAGCCCCCTCACCAACGGCAAGGTCTCATGATTCATAGAGGGAGGAGTCCTCTATAACGCCTAAATACTTAACTGTAGTTTCTCTTTTTAATTTTGGACATTGACAAATTATATTAGAAGATTTATCACAATTAGTTTCATGAATATTTATATTATCTAGCTGGTGGACCTCTACTATTTGGAGAAAATGTCAAATATGTACCTTTTTTTAGCATTAAGTGTTAGTATGTATTCATTCAACCAAGATTTCACAGTACTGAGCCCTCATTCACTTAAATATTTAACATTCTCCCATGAGTGTTCTGTGAAAATTAATGTCATGTCATCTGCAAATGAGATATATCTGTATTATCTATATTTAATTTTAATAAATCAATTATGTATATAAGGGATAATATGGGAGATAATACAGCCCTTGAGGTAAGCCATAACCAGGTAGTGTTTTACCACTTGTTTTGTTAGTGTAAGAACTTGAGATCTGTTTTCCAGGTAGCTGGTAAATAATTTAAGGGGACTGCCACGAATTCCCAAATTTTCCAATTTTTGCAAAAGTCTTAGGTGTGGGATAGTGTCAAAGCCTTGGTCAGATCTAGAAACACTGCAAGGATTTTTTTTGTTACTTTTAAAATTGTTATATATGATATTTATTACATGTGAATAGCATCAACGGTAGATTTATTTGCTAAGAAACCAAATTGATTATTATGAAGTATTAAGATTTTTTAAATATTTTATTAATCTCATTTTAATTAATTTTTCCAGTACCTTATAAAAGTTATTTAGTAGACTAATAGGCCAGTAATTTGTTGGGTTTTCAGGGTCCCCAGATTTAAACAAAGGCACAATGTTAGCAATCTTAATGGTTCAGAAACATGTCCTTCAGGCAGACATTTATTTATTATTTTAAATGGCTTTACTATGTATGGCAGGATTTTTTTTAACTGAAAATTACTTATTCCATCAATTCCTGGAGATGAATTGTTTTTGAGAGAATTAACGACATTGGAAATATTTTATCTGTTGGAGATAAAAAAAAGGAATTTGGTGAGTTAATTACTGTGTGTGGGTATTTATTTGGTTTATTGTTATATATGTGGGAAATACTTTCGCTTGCCAACGTTTCATAAATTTTACCTACTTGTGCAAAATGCTCATTTAAGATGTCAGGATCTATATTTATTTGGTTTAGAACTTTTTAACATCATATATTCCCAAAAAAAATGACTGGAAGTCATATATTCCCAAAAAAAATGACTGGAAGTCATATATTCCCAAATTTTTAACTAGATTCCCTGATTTACATTGATTTAATTTGTTAAACAGATTCTCTGCCTAATATATTGAATTTTTAAGTTTGTGTTGAAAGGTTTTATAACCACTAGAAATTAGTTGATTTAATATAAAATTTTATAATTATGCATAAATTTATAAGAGTATTTTTTATATGTTTTTGCAAGAAATAATATCCATTAACTGCATATATATATATATACACATACATACATACACACACTATGCACAGAATCAGAAAAGTATCCTTGTCAATGGACAAGAAATTTCATCTGTCTGTCTGATAGCAGGACACTACTTGTTCTTTAACCATGCTTAAGGGCTTAACAATATTCAGTGTTTGTTTATTTTATAGTGAAATTATTTAAAAGTCATTTTTACATCATTGGATAATTTAACTATTCATGTCCTGTCTTGATTCAATATTTGATAATATTAGTTGCATTATGTGCTATTACAAACTGTATTTAATATTTATCTTTTATTTTGCAGCAACTAAAAGAAGAAAAGAAAGATAATGAGATGGAAGTAGAAGTTAAACTGGAAACTACGGATGGCTTAATTACAGATATTAAAAAAGAAAATGTAGATAAAGATAATAATAGAGAAAGAGATAAGGATAATTATATTAATAAGGAAAAAGAACATGATATTAAAGACAGTAATGATGAATGCGTTGTACTGGATGGTGAAGTGACTATGCGAAGACTAAATGGTAGCTCTGCTGGTGCGGCTGGTAGTCCCAGTAATGGTGCTGATAAAGAGAATACATCACCTGATAAACCTTTAGATGATGAAGTTAAAATAGAAGTCATTAAACAAGAGCGTGATAATGTAATAACTCCACCCGTTGATGATTTTGATGCCATGAAAGTTTTAGAATGGGACAATAAAGGTGTTGGGAAATTACCTGGAAGTGAATTAAAGGTTAGTTTTTTATCTTTTACTTTTTTCTTCATGAAGAGGAGAAAAAGTTATTTTAATCACTTACTGGTATAACCACCTATATCACTTTTATTTTCACAGTCTTCATATATCTTGTCTCTTCTTTCTTTTTACTAAATTCTGTAATTTTTTTTATTCTGCTCTTCCATTACAGGAAAATATAGTATCCATTTAAATCTTTATGTGCTTAGTGCTCTTCTTGTAGTTTATACCAAATAATGTCATCAGTGAACTATCATTTATCATATAATCTATAATAAAACTGCAGTCTTGTAATTCTAATGAGAATAGTATTGGTTTCTCCACATTATCTCAATATTTCCTCGTAGTCAAGCGATTGGCCATTTTCTGTTAAGGATATAAAAATAATTATTAAAATTTTGAACCGTAATCAGAAGTTGAGATATCTGTTACATTAGTGGTTCATTTTAATTGATAAGTGATTTGAACATTTTAAATGTATTTTTTCAAGTGTTGTTTAGTTGGAATAAATTAAGTATATCTAATTCAGATAGCTTATAGAGTTCAAGTAAACAGACTGCGTGTACAAGTGTTCAGGAGGCCAATTCACAAGTATCCCCTGTAAATCCTAATGCATATAAAATAATCTACACACGTTATATTCAGTAACCACATGCTATTATATTTTAAAAGATTGTACATATATTTTAGATTTAAATAAATTGGTTAATAGACATGGTTAATGATCAATAAATATTAACTACCTTGTTTAGCATGTCTAATAACCCATGAGTATTTTACTCATTAAAATTGTTTATTGTTACATAGTCCACAAAAAATTGTCAGTTGTCCACAAACAGTAAAAGTTCACTAATATTTGACATTAAATTTCTGTGATAATGAACAAATAATAAATTCAATTTAGTTATCGTCATCTGATTGCAAGAAATCCATAGTGCTGTCAGTATTAGGAGATACAATGAGATGCTCAAAATTGTTTTCTATTATATTATCCAATTCCCAATGAATTTGGTTCAACAGTATTCGTTATATGTTTTATACAACTTTTCTATTCCTGCTAGCCCATTTTAGTGAGGGCACAAATATTTACATTAAATATTTTAAAAGTAGCATTTTTTGATGCTATGTAACTTTTGATTTGTTCTCAGATTAATTGAATTGTCAAGTTCACAATGATAGGTAGATAATCGAAGCATTATTTTCCATTGGATCTTGCTAACTCATCAATTTTATGTACATATTAAAATTATTTTTAATAAGCAAAACCCTTTGCGATAATTGGACTTTTGGTTCATACTTTTAAAAAATCACTCCTTTTGAACTAAGGCACATTTTGGTATAATTCTTTTTCCAAGACACGCCTGGAATTTTTTCCTTTTTAATAAATGATAAGGGGCATTGTCTAATTCAATGACTGAATTATCTTCCAGAAGAGATAACACATTGCTAAACCATTTCTCAAAAGATGTTTATCATTATGATAGTTTCCTGTAGATTTAGATTGAATAATGCAGAGGATTTAGATTGAATAATGCAGAGACCACCATTGACAAACCCGTTATCATTGCCAATTTGTGTAATTATAATATGTCCACCTTTATCCTATGGAGCCGTATTACTTTTTGATGAGCCACACAGGAAAGGCTTCTTTTGATGAATTCACAGCTTTATCTTTTCAAATGAAACTTTTCGTGTGACTTTCATTAATCTAGTATTCATCCATATAATATATTCCACGGCTTTCTTGCCTCATTTTCTTTATTCCAGCGAGTTAATATCTTTACCACATAATGATATCATCTCTGTCAATTAAAGCACTTTCCCAGCCGCGTTTTTTTGTATTTAAAATTCATACTTTTTAACAATTTATAAAAAGCTTTTCTTCAGAAATCTGATATTTTGTTATCGACATTTACAACTCGTAACATTGTCTATTTTGGCAGACAATTTAGAAAATAAAATGAGTTTGCTTTTTTATGAATCACGTTTTTAGCATCAACTTTTTCTTAAGTTTTGTTTTCTAAGAGACTGTAATTCATTAGTAGGTTTATACTTGCGAATCACTTTGTACACTGAAACAGCAGAACTTTCACTTATGTTAGCAGTTTTATTAACAACATTTGAAAGCAACGGCTTTGGATTACTGTGTAATTTGCTGTTTTAAGCATTTAAAATGATGTGTTTTTCCGCATGACTTAAGGGGTTTTTTTTTTAGAGGGGATATCAATATTTGTGCACTATTATTATCAGCTGAATCAGTATCAGATATGGTGTTAAAATAATGGTATAACTGAAGTACAGACACAAATCTAGGAATACACTTCACTCACTTTCCAATAAACTAAAAAAATTGCATTATATTAACTTCAAATAACATTAGGGTAAATAAATTAATAACAGAAAAAACAAAAATTGAACTCAAGAACAAAAGGGTATCATATGAAAAGATAAAGGGTTTTAATAGAACTGAGAAGACATAACATTATTTAAACTCTTGATTACATGATGACTACTATGTGACAAATTATATGGTAACTAATGTTGTGTACATAATATATATTATTAACTAAACTCTATTCTTTGATTAGACAAATATAAAAAAACTAAATAAATTAGAAAATTATCCAAATTAATAGAAAATCTTCTAATTCAATTCATTAGGTCAACAATCAAACAAACAAAATCAGTAAACCTCAACGTTTCGTCCAAGATGTAGGACTTTATCAAGACAAACCACAAATACAACAAAAAAACCCATTGTTTTGTGGTTTGTCTTGATAAAGTCCTACATCTTGGACAAAACGTCAAGGTTTTCTGCTTGTTTTTGTTATTTTGTATGTTTGGTTGTTGTCCTAATGAATTGCAGTAGAAAATTTTCTATTAATTTGGATAATGTTCTAACTTATTTAGTTTTTTATATATATGGTGTTGTGGATTGGCATTGATACACGGGACATGATTCAGCAGAATCATGATGACTCACTCACACAACAACGTTTGTTTCTTCACTCTAAGCTAACTGAATATAGAATAGAAATATTTACAACATCCATACTTTATTAACGTTTTTCAACCAATATTATTTTTATATTCTAATAACTATTTTAATAATAATTATCTCTAGAATAATAATAATAATAAAGTCAAGTTTACCCTGTAAATTAAATTCTGAAACTTATATAAATAATAAATAAATTGTAGTACACAATTACCCAGTAATTTATACTAAATGTATATTTTAGTTGAAATTCAAATATTGATGAGAGATGAGTAAAATAATGTTGGTACAGCTGATGCTGGATTGGGGAGGACTGTTTATTGCCTGCACATTTGACTATTGCCAGTCTGTGTCAAGCATTGGCTTTTGAACAAGGTGGCATGATCATGTGTTGTGTTAAAATGCAATTAACTTGTTGAAGAATGTGTATTCATAATAGAAACTTATTTAGAGATGAAATCTCATGTTGTGTGTAAGTGAAAGTTCAGGGAAAAATTTGGACAGGAAGCACTGGTGAAAATTTTTATTTAGAAGGTAGTTAAAAAATCTTATGAAACAGATTTGGTGTTAGACCAGAAACGTGCCTGACGCAGATCAGTTTTAATTATATAGATCGTACAGGACAAAAGCTGCAGTTACAAGATCCCTTCATAAATCTTTGCAGGGACTAAGCTGGGGAAAAGAACATTTCTTTCACTAGGTTCAGCCCACACTGTAGTGAGGAGAATGGGGAAATGTTTTCCATATCAGATGCAGGTTTTCCATGAGCTAACTTATGCTGATTACGCTAAAAGGTTCACTGTTGTCAGTGGTTCAAGAACTTCATTAGAGGCAACATTGTCATTTTAGATCAAGTGTTTTTCACAGGTGAAGCATAGTTTTATCTTCGTGAATATTTTAATAGTCAGTACTGCCAGCTTGGGGTACTGAAAACCTGCACATTTTCTTTGAATCTCCACAAAAAAAATGGTGTGTGGTTTCAAGATGATAAATAATAGAACCCTAGTTTTTTGAAAAGATTGTGGATATTGGCGTTTACCGAGAAATCCAAAAGTTCACAGCATTACTTCAAGAGGATGAGTGTGACTGCTGTTTGCAACAGGACACCGCCACTTGCCATACAGTTCACCCTACTATGAAGATGCAGGATTTTTTCAATAGAAGAATCATCTCTAAAGGAATGTGGCCACTAAGATTCCCGGATCTGACTACTAACCCCACAGACTTCTATGGGGTTACTTAAAAGAAATTGTTTAGGAGTACAACATGAAGGAATTGAAGACAAACATTAGCAATGCCATCCAGGAAATAGACAGGATACAATACAGCAAACAAGAGTAACCAGAACATGGTCAAACATGTTTGCCAGTGTGTAGAAGTGGCTGGACGTAATTTTCAGCACCTGTAATTATGTAAGTGTTTGCAAATAAATTTATAGACTAAACTAAGTGATAATGCTTCTTTACATAGTACCTTTATTCATTTCTGCTAAGTGGTTTACTAATATTTCCAACAAAATTAGTTGAATATAAAGCATAGTTTCTGATATGCTTTAGTCATCTTTTAAATTAGAAGTGTTACGAATACATGCTCATTCAAGATTATTTAATTCAATTATTACTAATATTGTTTCATCACTGTAAATGAATATTGTAGATTTTTAAAAAACTTTAAATGTCTTTTATGGTGTATTTCCTTCCGTAGTATGAGATAAATCTGTTGTCAAATCACTGAAGAAAAATTATATGCAGTGTACTTATGTACAAAAACATTGAATAAAAAGAGTTTGATTAAATAAATCAATTTTAAAAGTAATTTTTGGATAAAAGACTGCTCCCTGAAAAAAGTATCTTCTGTTATTGAACTAACTTAAAAGATTGTATTCGTGATAATGTAAATTGTATTAATTTGACGGTTTGTGAAATAAATTCTAAAGAAAGAAATCTGATTCTTAAGAACAAAGGAAGGAAAAGGATGTAATTCAGTATTAGTAAGGTATTCATAATTTTAATTAATTAATAATGTATTCTGGAGGATTGGGAGTTTACTTATTTTCTTAAGATTTTATTTTAGAATCTGCCTAGTTTGTTGCTATTTACTGCTCCATTGCTCTAATCTGTGCTGTAATATGTGTCTTAGTAACTGATTTCTCATTGTTATTTTAGATTTCTTTTTATCATAACTATTAATGTATTTTTAATTGTACCAGCATAAGTTATTTGTTTGAACTTGATTGGAATCACTTTTTGTTATTATTGTTGAATAATTAGTTAAATTTCATTATAAAACCTTAAGATGTATTATAGTTTAATAATAATTTTGACTTTTGAGTGATCTTTTGCCATTCTCATTTTAAGCTCATCCACTTTTTATGTGTACTACTAAATATTTACGCACAAAAGCACAAGAACAAGGTCAAACCTTAATTAAAGTCCTCATACATTGAGGTTTGCGCCAAGTCACACAGACCCATTTTTAATTTTCTGCTGTTTATTTATTTATTTTTTTTTATGTGAAAGTGGCATTGGTTTTTTTTCTAATTATTTACTTATATATAAAGAGTTTTTGGTGAAAAAAAACTGCTACGTTTTAGTAAATTTATTAAACAAGTTTTAAAATTTGTGAAAAGAAATTATAAAGTTACTGTTATATATGTGGTACTTAAATCTTATAATTGTGAAATAACACGTTAAATTGAGTTAATGAGTGTACCAATGAATAATAATAATAATCAGTTAAATCAATTTTATTTTCATTCTAGTGAAACTTGGCTTTTGATTGTCTAATACCAGTCTTGTATTGGGCAGTTCAGACATGAAAATTCTGCATGACTGAGACAAATGAACTTGAGGCGATACTTGCAGTGACATTTTGTCTTGCTGCCCTTCCTGCACAAATAGCATCTTCTGATCCTATCTGGGAATTGATCAGCTGTTATGGCATGCAAAGTTGTACCCACTACCTCTTGCCTTCTGCTTCTGGAGGAAGGTTTGTCATCATAGAACTATGTTGCACATTCTCAGCCATCAATGATGCTGCTAGTTTTTTCAAATAGACTCTCTAAACCATTGTAGCGATGTTCTTTGCAGTGAATATGATTTGAGAATTAACACCAGCCACATTCAATAGTCCAAACAGTATCACCATTGGCCACCGCTTTGTATTTCTTACCATGTCTTACAAAGAACAGAGTTCAACAAAATTATCAACTCCACCCTTTGTGGAATTGTAGGAAAGTTATCATTTCTGGTTTGTACTGTTCTCTTGTAAACTTGTCAATCGCATCATCAAAATGCATACTGGAGGCCAAAATGAAATTCTTTCCTTTTTTTGGCATATAGGAGCAGATTGTCACATATTTTTGGTAATCAAACACACTTGACTTTAGCATTCTTTAGTATTCACAAATTCTGGAGGAAGCCCTCTTTTAATTTTCTAAACAATCCTAGCATAGTAAACTTGTGCTCTTCCTGCAATTTGTTTATCAGTGGGAAAGACATTAAATAATTATCACAAGTGATATTTCTACCACTACCAGATATCAGGATGGTATATCTTGAAACCACATTAAATGGGTTTGTCTCTTGCCTGAAAGGTCCCTGGGTTTGTTTTCCAACATATAAATTCCATAGGTATCCTCGACATTACATTTTTTGCAGATGAAGCATGGTTCATCTGGGAGAGTATATTAATTCACAAATTACATGACTGTGGTTGACAACTAACCCCCATGAATTAGATGAACGATCTTTACACGAAGCGAAAATTGGAGTCTGGGTCAGTGTGGGTAGTACACGCATTCTGGTACTAATATTTTTTTTTGAAAATGCAGTTAATAGTGATTGTTATTGAGCTGTTTTAACTAACTTCATTAGTCAGTTAATAGAACTGGAAATCAACCACGGTTGGTTCCAACAAGATGGCGCATACAGCTAACAGGTCAATGGTTTTTTACAAAATATCTTTGGTGAACAAATCATTTCAAGGGGTTTGTGGCCTGCACAATCGCCTGAGCTGACTTCCACAGATTACTTTCTATGGGCAGCAGCGAAACAAACAGTGTATCACTACAGACCTCGCAATTGACGAATTAAAAACCACAATAACAGCATACGTACAAGACATTGCAGTACATCAGATGGTTAAAGTGTTTGAAAGCAATTTTAAACGTGTCCAATGTTGTATTGATACTGGAGGAGGTCATTTTCAACACCTTTTATTAATTATTCCAGTTATTGTAATATCTGTTTCTGTAAAATAATGAAATAAAAATACAAAGTAATAAGTAAGAATATTTCACCATTACACTCTCATAATTCCAGTGCAAAGCAGCTTTCAGAAACCACTGTATTGTGAAAATTATAATATTATGAAAATAGTTATGAAATTTGCTATGATAGTTCACATATTACTTTATTTTATTTATTCTTCAGAAATATCATATACATTTCCAAGATAAGTGATAAACAATAGGTCAAGTAAAAAACTAATTTAGAAACACTGTATTATACTAATGAGATAGTACCATCGATAGGCAAAATATTTAATAAAAGATAATTTATAAATATATATTGTCAGTATTAATTTAAAGTGTATTACCACAAATAAATTTATGTTTACATTAAAAATTGACTCATAAGTATACAATTCTATAATATTAGAAATTTGATTTTATTAATTTAAAAAAAAAGGAATCCAATACATTAAAGAGGGTTATGCTTGAAAAAAAAACTTTTACATACTAAATTAAATGAAAATACAAATTTAAAGATAAACAAAGTTACTCATATCAGCCTTCTACCTAGAATCCTTCTCTAGTTATACAATTGTTGCAGCACCAGTAGAGTCCGTCAAACGCTCTGGAGAAATCACTTAGTGAGATCGCCTTCAACTGCTCGGTGCAAGCCCTTTAGATGGCTGGAATGTCATAGAAAAAACGTTTTTTCAACTTCAGTTTCCGGAACAGAAAATAGTCTGCTGGAGCCAAGCTTTCATCCCCAGTTACAGTTGTTTACAAAAAATTTGAGTCTATCGGCAGTTTCAACGAAGTCTTGAGTGCAAGAAAGACACACCTGTTTTTGTTCTTCGGTCAAGAAGTGTGAAATGAAACGAGAACACACCTTTTAGCAGTTCATTTTTTTCTGTTAGAATTGTATGTACCGTGGCTTTTCTGATGTTTAGCTCTTCTGCTATGGGCAAAGAGTAATATGAGGTTATGCAAACAGGAATGTGCGCACTTTCATTCTGAAGAGCTGTTGACGGCATTCCACTTCATTTGTCATTGTCCAACGACTCTATTGTCTTGAAACTGCTTCCACCATGTGTATGTTGTACGATATGCAGCTTCTTCACCAAATGCTTGCTGTATCATTGTTTCAGCGAAACTTATTCTATTATAGATGTTATTTATTCTTATTCTATATAGATCTTTCTATCTATCAACGAAAGATTTTTGAAGTCAAACACAAAATTTTATTGAGCTTTGTGTAGGTGATATCTTATTAAACAAAATAATTTCACTGAGAATGTTCATAGAAAAACATCATAATGTATCTACCACCGGGCAGGTCTCTACCATATACTCGGCCTCCAAGTCAATTGATCCTCCACCAGCCTTTTTGTCTGTCCCTACTTTCCTTTCACCTTGCACCTTATCAATTAGTTAAAACTTTTTCCCCTTTACACATCCTGTAGAACCTTCACTAGTATACTTTGTGCATTCTTCTCCTAGTACACATTCCAGCACTTCAGCCTTTGTCTTCATTTCTGAGAATCCATGTTTCTACTCTATGGAATGGCATACTTTACATAAAAAGAAGCAATCTTACTCCTAAAAACCTTTAGTTTTATGATTTTTTTGTCTTTTTTCTGTTACAACTAATTAATTAGAATTTATTATTTTTTTAAAATAAAAGATTTAATTTTTTTATCATTCCTTTGATTAAAAATACCCCCTCAAAATGTTAATAAGAGTTTTATTCATTTTCCTAACTTTTTACTGTTTCAATCTATTGACTAGAAATTTTTAATTACTTATTAAATGAGTCATTACTAAGAGATGTTAAATTTTCAATCTTCAAGACATGCTTGAAGTAAATTTTTAAATTAAAAATATGTTTTAACATGTTCAGCACAATGGAAAAAAACAAGTGTATTTACTAAACCTGAGCTATTTGCTCATAAAAAAACTTTCGTTAATGCATCACCCATTGTAGTGAACTCCTTTTTCACAGTTTATCTCTTCCACATATATCTTTTGAGTGTGATCACTTTCCATTTGGTAATTACCTTTTTAGTCCATAGTCTGATCAGCATGGTCGAAATAATATTTTATATTTATATTATTTTAATATTTTTTCTGTAAAAGAAGCAAAGATAAACTTTTAAAAAATTCACTAGAAGTTTGGAAACTAAGAGGATAAAATTACACTTTGAAGAAAAAAAGGTTAAATAATTGAGGGTAGATACCCACAGATTACTTTAACAAGAGCATTGGAAAAACCTTTCAGAGATGGCACAACATAAATTAACCCAAGCCATAAACCAGCCTGTACTCAAAAAATAGCAATATAAAACATGGACTCATCAGTCTGGTGGCAGAGTTCAGTTTGACTTGTTAATAAGTCATTAGTGCTTAATGTGTTAAAAAAAAAGCTTATTAAATGCAGTGTTATTTATGATTTATTTTGCTAGATTTAATGATACCTTAAAGATTTAAGTACCTTAAGATAGAGTTAAGTTGTGCAAATATTTATTTTGTATGGATTTAATAAATGTTAGAAAATTTTATATATATATATTTTTTTTTAGATAAGAAGTAAAATAATAGATTAAAAATAATAAGTAAGGTCATAGAGAAAAAAAAATCATTTAGTTTTATATTTGGCTAAAATTAACTTTTTTACATTTTATACTAAGGTTCTGAGAGCTCATTATCACTGCCAATTTTTTTACTGTAAAGTTTCCCATTAAAAAAGTATTTTGAAGAAATATAAAAAAGAACTACAGTAAAAGATATTTCATAATACCTCATTTTATTATTTACTGATTTTAAATAAAATTTAAGTTAGTTTAGTTAAAACATTAGTTTTTGTATCTGTTTATATTTAATTTTGATGGGATTTGAATCTAAAGCAAGCTGATTCAGTTCACTACTGCACCAACTAATTAACTTAATAAATTATCGGTAAAGTGATTATTTAAATAATATACACTAATTACTTATCTTAGCATTTATTTTATCATTTGTTTTTACTAAGCTTTACAAGATTGGTTAGTTATTTATAGATAATTACATGCTCATAATATAAATAACTAAATTTTATGTTAGTACTATTATATATCATAAATCATAAGCATAATTGTGTTCACTGTTTTGGTACTTAAAAAAACAATTAATTATTTACTATATTTTATCTAAGCAAGTTTTTCTTCACATTATAATTAATGTATTGGTTACATTCAAACTATAAGGTAATTATCACATTTGTTTTATTTAAGTAAAACAAGTTGCCTTTTTGCTATAGCATATTAATTTTTTTTATTTATTGTACTCTTTGCATTTTACTCCTTTCATTTGTCTTATAATTTCAATTTATTTTAATGAAAATTATTATTCTATAAATGTTTTAGTTTCGAATGAATGAATTTGGAATGATGATTCTCCATGATGAATCTGATATGAAACAAGATCCAGAAAGTGTTACCAGTACAAATATTGAAAGGAAAGAAGAAAAACGGCCACATAAGGCACCAATCAAAGGTAAATTTTGTCATATCACAGTCACCTATTAATATGAAGTTTGATGAAAAGTAGACACTTCATAAGTTGCTCTTTCAGATTATTTTTACCATCATAGATCATCCATCTAAGCTTTCTAAAAGCTTCATAAAGAACAGTAACGATTCTGATTGATACTGTCACTGGAATTCTATTGTGTAGCTATAGTTAGTTGTTCATAATGTTACATGAAAATAGTCAAGCTGTCAAAATGTATGCAAGTAGTTCATTACAGAATAAAAAAAACTTATTCTAGGATTTAAAAAAAACTTTCAATTTTTTTAATACATGGTAATGTAGTTGCAGATCATTTTGAAGCTATCATTGTTTTTTTGTTGTAGTATTGCAGGTGTTACTGTGTTTATTCCCTCCATCTTAAATTGGTTAGTTATACACCCACTTTTACATTTTATTTATGTTCATTAATGCTTATTCATGTAGATGTATTCTTTATTTTGTTTTATCTTTGTCTTTTCATAATAATCAAAGATGAAGGTTTTCTTGCTTGTTATCCAAGTGATGAATTATTTGCACCCATACGTTTTTCTTTTGGTTCTCTTACTGATTTTCTTTTTGTTTGTGTACATATGTTACTGCTACTGATCTGAAATGAAATCATGTATGTAATTTTGTAGCTTTTTTTAATGTTTTATACAACTGAAATACTTGTTTTTATTGTACTATGTAACAGCATTTATTATTTTTTTTCTTAACAAAAACAGGCGTCATGATTTTTTTTTTGTTTTACAACCCCTCAATTATTTGACTGAAGTTATGTATAAAATTTACCAACTAAATTTAACAAAAAATAATACATCAGGTACACTGTTTGATCCTATACCAAAGGATTTTTCTGAACATTTTAAGACAATTTCATTAATCTTTTTTAAACAATTGATTATCTACAACACCTTTTCCAAAAGGACTGAATAATAGCTCAAAGAAAAATTTTCTGAGAATGCACATTACTATGTACATTGAAGAACAGATCTTTTAAATTTCTTTTTTTTTAACTTCCTCAAATGTTTAAACATATTTCTTTATATTGATTAATGATGTTCAAGAGGGTGTGGTGAAAAGTTCCAGGCCTCACACAGAGATGGTGTTAGTATTTTTAATTTCTCAACGGCATCTCATGTACTTTTTTCTGAAAAGGCTTAAGTGCAAAGGAAATTAAAGAAGAGCTTGATATGACATTTGGAGACTTCTCCATCAAATACAACAGTTAAATGCTGGATCTCAGATTTTAAAATGGATCAAACACACATTAGTGATAAACCATGCAGTAGACACCCTTTTGAAGTGACTACTCCAGAAATGATAGAAAAAGTGCATAAAATTGTTTTTGGCAGATTGACAGTGAACGAGTTAGCAAAGGCTGTATGCATGTCAACAGAACGCATGTGTTAATATTGTGTATGAATATTTGGGCATGAATAAGTTGGGTACTAGATAGGTGCCACGTTTGCTTGTGCCCAACCAAAAACATTTTAAGCAATTGCCTTAAGCTCTTTTGGCAAATCCAGAGGAATTTTTACGTAATTTGTGACAGTTGATGAGACTTGGATTCATCACTCTACTCCTGATACAAAACATCAATCAAAACAGTGGGTTGAAAAGGGTCAACCTGCTCCAAAAAAGCAAAAATGACTTTTTGTATGAAAAAGTTACAGCAACTGTTTTTTGAATGCACATGGAATAATTTTCAATAATTATCTTAAAAAGGGTGAAACAATAAATGGCAAATATTATGCGACCCTATTGCAACATCTTAGAAATGAAATTAAGGAAAACTTATCACACTTGGCAAAAAACGAGCTCTTCCATCAAGACATGTTTCCAGCTCACACTTTAGTCATTACAATGGCAAAATTCAATGAATTATGTTTCAAATCGCTCTAACACTCATCTTTATTCCCCTGATCTGGCTCCTAGTGACTATCACCTGTTTCTTAACCTAAAAAATGGTTAGGAGGGAAGAGATTTTTGACCAGTAATGAAGTTATTGCCGCCATAGATGGTTTGTTTTAAGTAGTTTGATTAACAAACCAAACTAGCATAAGCGCTGTTGTGGAATGGTGGGCTAAGTGTTCAGACCTTAATAGTGACTGTGTTGAAAAATAAATCAAAATGTTCCCAAAAATTTTTTTTTTTTATTCAGGCCTGAAACTTTTCTCCCTACCCTCATAAAATTAACTTTTTTCAATACAGTTACAATTAGAAAGTGTTTAAACATTAATCTAATGAATAGCGTATAATTAATGAAGATTTTAGTAAATTTAAATATATCTTAAGGTGTAAGCAAGTGAACAAATTGTATGCAAACATAAATGCTCCACCGTTTTCCTGCCATGTAACTTGTGTCTTTCTAAAAAGAGATAACACATTTGGAAATTTCATATGTTCTATGTTTGTTATATCAAGTACTTTAATTATTTAATAGAGCTATTTGGAAAGTTCTCAGCCTGACAAAGAAAACGAAGATTTTCAGACTTTTTTTTTTTTAATTTTTAATTGTATTCACCTTGCAATTCGAACATTTAGACCCGTGATTCTCAACCTTTTTTTGCTCCACGACCCCCAAAAAGTAAAAAAAATATAATGAATATTTCACAACCCTCCCAACCTCAACCCAGTGAAACCTAGTTAAAACTATTAAGCTGCATTGATAGCAATGGGTATGAACATGCATGTATGAAGTGTTCAAACATGAGCAATGTACAAGTTCCAACTTGATGGGTACATACTGCTTGTAATTTGGATTTCTTGCATAATATTTGCTGTGAAAATGTCATATTTGAACATGTATATGATAAGTTTGAACCAGTCGTGGCCCTCAGCAGTATAAAAGAAGCATAAGGGATTGCATAATGTCAGTTTAGTTACGAATGCAAAGGCAAGCATCTGGTGTTTTTATTTATTTCTTTTTCTGTTTAGCCTCCGGAACCACCATAAGGTATTATTTCAGAAGTTGAATGAAGATGAATTATAAATGTAAATGAAGTGTAGTCTTGTACAGTCTCAGATCGACCATTCCTGAGATGTGTGATTAATTGAAATCCAACCACTAAAGAACACCAGTATCCACAATCTAGTATTCAGATCCGTATTAAAGTAACTGCCTTTACTAAGATTTGAACCTTAGAACTCTCGACTTTGAAATCGGCTAATTTGCGATGATGAGTTCACCACTAGACCAACTCGAGGTGGGGCTTTTATTTAAGTTTTTAAAAGTGTGGTTTCATTGAGAATAATAGAGGTTTCAGTTTTTTATTGTGCAGTCAAACATAACTGTTTTTAAATAAATTCTTATGCATATTGATAAATTTGTGAAAAACCTAAGTGAGCCATCTACATCCAGTGAATCAATTTATAAAAAGACAAGATTGTACAATGATAGTTATTTAAATTATGATTTTACCTCGTTGGATGGAAAGCTACAGTGTTGTTGTTCCAAATCCTTGGAATTTCTCAAACGAAAATGAAAAATTTTGAGAAATCAACAAGCTTCTATTTGTAAATCAAAGTATACTGATAAAAGTGCACTTGAAGCATCTTATATCATAGCATTAAGAACAGCTAAGATATCCAAACCTCATATTGCCTGCTGTAATTGGTATGTGTCGTTGTTTTAATAGGCGTGAAAGAAGGAAAATGACTGAAAAAGATTCTGCTTTCTAACAACACGGTATCAAGATGAATTGATGATCAGTATCATGGCTGCCATTGTTCACAATCAAATAATTCAGCAAGTGAATTATTAATATTTGATTTGATGAATCAATAGATGTGGCATACATTTCTCAGTTCTTATTTTTTATGAGACATGCTCTTGACACAAAAAAAAATATGCTGGAAAATCTGAAATTCTTTGTAAAGCTATAAAACTGGTTGACTTTATTAAAAGTGAACCATTCCAGAATAAGCTGTTTGCTAACCTATGCAATAAAACAGCTGAACAGAAAAACACCTTTCTTTTCCATACAGAAGTCAGTCGGTTATCACAGGTTATCATTTGGACTGAATCTGTTCAGCAAACCGTTTCTTGTAGTCACTTTGAGCAGCTGCATTATGCTGGTGAAAGAGCACTTTTTTTGGCCAACTGTGGATGTTTAGCAATACCATCCTTCAATCGGTCGAATTATGAAGTGTAATACTCCTGGTGATGGCCCTTTTTCCAAGTAGTCTATGGGCACCACACCATGAGAATCCCAAAAACAATTCATAGCATAGCCATGACTTTCCTGCAGATGAAGCCATCTCTGTCAGGCTGACTACTTTCTGATTGACCCTTGTTTAGTTTATCTTTGGTGAATAGTCTTCTTTTCTTTTTTTTGTCTAATATTTTATTGATACATTGTAAAATTGAATTGCCAATTAATATAGGCTTATTATATTCAGTCATGTTCATTATATTAGAACAGATTCACTATCTGTGCAGAAACAAACAGATTAAACAATCACATTGTTGGTTAGTTTTCTTTTTGATTGAGACTTGAGTATGAAAATAGGAGGATAGAATGAATGATGCTTGAATATGAAAACCAATTACTATTCTTCAGAACAGTTTAATGTAAATTGGTTGGAATGCTTTAGACAGATTGTAATTTTAGAATATTATAGCATGTATGGACCTCTACCATACAAAGTGTAGCATTTGTACTTACATCCAAAGGGTTCTGAGTTCAAATCCCAATTAAGGATGGTTTTTAAAATTGTTTAACATAAATATAATTGGGTGGTGCCTGCTGTTGCTAAATAAATAGATACATTTGCATTGCTAACTCAGTTCCAGATAATTTTGTATTCAATTGCAGGATTATCTGAAAAGATAACATAAATTAATCTGTCTGGAAACTTCAAGATTAATTACCATTTAATAAAGATAGCCATTGAAATAACATTTAATGGTTAGTATTATTTAACAAACTTACTGGTACAAAGCAATATACATGTTCTGTAAATAAATCAAGAAAAGTGGTACACTTAGCTTTTGCTAAGTTCACTTAACCTGTTTTATTTTGTTTACAGCCAAGCACAGTCGTCAGCCAGGAGGGGATGAAATATTCTGTTGTGAAGGATGTGGATGTTATGGGCTTTTTACTGAATTTCTAGATTCAAAGTTTTGTAGTATCGCATGTAAAAAAAGTGTCCTGACAAAAATTGCCTTTAATAAAAAGAAGGAAGATGATAAATTAAGGGAATTAAAATTACGACGTAAAAAACGAAAAATGAAAATACTACAAAATAAAGCACGTAAAGAAATGGAAATGCGTGCTGCTCAAAAAGACAAAGAAACTCCTGTCGATTGGATGAAAGAATTAGCTGAATTAAGGGCTAAAAAAGCTGCTCAGTTAGAAAACTGTGATGATTCTTCTAAGAAAGATGTATTTGAGTCACCTAATATGAGTGAGGTTGATATTTCTATTCGTAGCGGTACTACTTCACCAACACTGACTGATGATGATCATAGTGATAAGGTGAGTTAATTACTAATACATATTTTAATAATTGTAATGTTCCATAGAAAAATATGAGTGATGAAAAAAATTATTTTTTATCCTTGTTTCTTCTTAATTGTGCATTATATTATAAAAATGCTTATGAGTACTTTAATTAAGCATTTACGATCTATTCAAGATGATAAACTATCCAGTTAAATGCAGATCTTCTATGAGTTCATCTTCCTCCTTCTCTGCCTTGTCCTTTTCCTTTGATAATTCCCATAGGAATTATCAGCTGCCATTTTGCCACCTAATTGCTGGTGAGATGGCTGCGCTGTATTGTGGCACATTTTCAAGTGGTTTCTTCACCTGTGAAATTATGAAATTGTCTAGTCTATTTTTCTATCAAGGGGTGTTTGCAAAACACTTAAGTTAATATTATTAAAAATTAGAAAACTAACTTGATGTGCAGGGTAGGGTTGGTTTGCTGGACCAGCAACTGACTTCTTGCTGTCTACAACATCCTATCACTGTTCACTATCCCCTCTACTGTATTGGTTTACTAAGGAAAGCTTAAAATGATTAAATGTAATAAGTTTTATGATTAAAATACAGTGTTAATTAAGAAAAAAATGCGTAGGTAGTATGTAGTATAATAAAGTATGTAGTAGTGTTTTTATGTTACACAAGTATATGCCGCCTCCTGTTTTGTCTATTCTTATTGCTTACTGCAACAATATTTATAATGGAATGTGTGGTTTTGGTAAACGCACTACCTAATTTCTTTTTTTTTTACAAAAATACATTTTATCTAATGAAATTACATCAATCATAGGTCTTATTTGTCTAAATACCTTCTTAAATTTTTTATAATTATAATCCAATTTGACATTAAAGTAAGCAGAAATGCAGTGTAGCTAGTTTTTTTTTTACAAAAACTATCTTGTATTGGTTAAGACAAGACTGATTGATACAAATAGAATTAAAGAATTATTTTATGGGCCAAAACATTTTCTTAACTCATTCTTATAATGTTTTTGTCACAGTGATAGATGTCATTTATGTGGTTGATATTAAAGGTGCATAACACCATTATTTTTAGCACTTATACTTCTTATAATGTTATTCTTTTCCTTCTTTATACCGTGTACTTCTACTTCAGTATAATTCTAGTAGCGCTGATTGCCATTGGCAACCCTGAATTATCATCTTTTCAACAAATTATCCATCAACCAATAACGATTAGATTCCTTACCACTTAGCTTCTTTCATCAAAAATGTTTATACAATCTTACATTAAACAGTTAGTAGTGGTTGCTCCTTAATTGCTTACTGCGAATTATATTTATATTTTTGAGTTATAAGCTAGAAGTAATATTTTGTAAAATTATAATAATTTGTTGTATTTTGTATTAATTTTATGTGTTACAGAGAGTTCTGTGGGTATCAAAATCTAGTGAATTTTTATGGACTATATACCTTAATCATTGTAAAGCAAAACCAGCACCAATTAAATTATTTAAAGACCCGTTTCCATATGGTAAAAATGGTTTCAGGGTTGGTATGAAACTAGAAGGAATAGATCCTGAACATCAGTCATATATATGTGTTCTTTCTGTTGCTGAAGTTAGAGGTACGTCTTATAACATTAATTTTTATTGCTATTACCGACTTATTTGACTGATAGCTTTCATTTGCCATCAGTGTGTAGCCAGCTATCTTAAGGGAACCTGCACATACTTCAAGAGAATTTGTTTATTAAATGTGGCTTTTGCTGTTGAAAATGTATTATTCAAGAATCTTAATACAAGAAAAGAATAAATTGTAGTGTGCATGAAGGAATTTTTTTGTGATCGAATTACGTTGAAAGAATAAGATCAGAGTAGGAAATTTTAGATCTAGCTGAATTTTTTTGGGGGGAATACTAATTCTGGGTATTTTAAGTTAGTTCATAATTGCTTGTGTTGGTATGTTTTTATTTACTTTAGTTAATGGTTCCATTGTGGGTGAATTTACCTATAATATATAATGCACATTAACACAATACACATTATCCGTCTAATATGGATAAAACTTTTTAATTTAAAATTTGAACTCAGGACCCTGATATAGTAACATAAAAAGCTAAACTTAATTGTTTACTTAATTATATTCTGATCATCTATTTTAATTAATAAAATTTTTGTTTACCTTTTCAGGTTACCGTATAAGATTACACTTTGATGGTTATCCAGAAAATCATGATTTTTGGTTAAATGCTGACTCTCCTGATATCTTCCAGCCCGGTTGGTGTGAAAAAAATAATCACCATTTACATAGGCCACGCGGTTATACTATGGAAAATTTTAATTGGAATCTGTATTTAAAACAATGTAAAGCTCAACCAGCACCTAGACATTTATTTAGCAATAGAAATGCCAGTGTTAGTATCATTTGGTAATTTGTTTTTATAATCAGAATTTAATAGTAGTAAAACTTCAAACTAATTTGAAATAAGTAGACACTGTGTTGACATGTTTTTTATAGTATTATTTTCAGTGTTATTGTGTATTAACAGACAAGTTTAACCCTTTCACTGACTATCTAGTAGGACATTCCAAGAAAGCAATTCTTTCTTTTTACACATTTATAGAAAGATTTTAATTCAGAAAAAAATTTGTTGCTAGAATATGAAGTTACCATTTAAATTAGCTCCTTGTAAAATACTACAATACTGCAGAACGGGTTTTTTTCAATTAAATTATTATTAATATGTAAAGCTGTAAATTATATATGTTCGTAAAATGTAATGACTGTTAATATTTAAAGAGCTGTTTCTCAAGTTGTGTTCATGTCGAACATCTTATAATTGTTTGATTACACCTTAGAATATCTTGTTGTCAGTAGTTTTTCTTTTACTTTCTAAAACATCAACGATGTAATTGGCTTTCATTTTACAGTTTACCTTATCTAATATCTTGTTCACTTATTGTCTTAATTTTAAGTTATCTTTTAAAAAAATTGTTATCAGTAAAATTATATCTATATATATAGTTCAGTTCAATATTTTGTTTTCTGAGAAATTTTATTAGCTAGTGTTCTTTCAGAATATATCAGTCCTAATAGGTCTTACGAAATCAAACAAGATTTTACTGTTTATTTTTCTAGTAAGTGACAGTTGCAATTTTACGCTATTGTAAAAGCTATTCTTTCAGTTTTAAACATCCATTTTAATTGTAAATTTACTTTTATGTGTAAGTGGTCTTTAAACCACTTACTTTTCTAATTGTAATTTTCTTCTTTTATATATAGACTTAGATTAAAGTAAATTCATTTATCAAAAATACTGTTCTTTGCTTTTGTTTATAAAAAAAAGTATCTTAAAACAGTGAAGAAAACAATTTCTCGTTTAAAAATTTTTTTAGAAAATTCATTTTCTAAATATATGGAGATTTACTTCCAGAAGATCTTTACAGAGCTATTATGTCGTTTTTTGACTCAGTATAACAGATGCTTTAGTTTTTTTAACGCTAAATTCCTTTTTAAATGATCATATGACATAAATCAAATTTACAGTTTGATCAAACATTAGAAGTAGAAAAGGAGCTTAAGGATTAGCACCAATTGCTACACCTTTGAAAAAGGAGCTCCAAAAGGATCTGGAAGCACTCCCACTTTACCATATATTTTTAGGTTTTTTTTTCAGATTTAACCACTGTATTGTCTAAAAACCCTTTATTAATATTAAATGTAATGCTAATCTATTAGTTTATTTTTTGCAGCCTATTTGTCCGAACCAGTTTAGAGTTGGAATGAAACTGGAAGCAGTTGATAGGAAGAACAGTTCTTTAGTTTGCGTTGCTACTGTTACCGATATTATTGATAGTAGGCTATTAATACATTTCGATAGCTGGGGTGATGTTTATGACTATTGGGCTGATCCTACTTCACCATATATACATCCAGTTGGCTGGTGCAAGGAAAATGGACATGAATTAACGCCACCTAACAGTAAGTTTGACAGATTATCCCTTTTTTTTCTTTTTTTAAATTTATATTATAGTTTTGTTTTTGGTAAAATTATTCAGTAATACGTTAAAAAAATTTTATTAAAAACTTTGTTATATTAAAAAAATTTTACAAATTATGATTCTTTTTCTTTTCCTGTAATTAAACTATTCATTAGGTAGGGTACATCTGAATTGATCTCACGTGCCTCAGTTTTTCTATAACTTTTCCTCTTAGAATGCTTGCTCTTGAAATACTGTTAGAAACATCCCATACTCTTTGGTAATCTTCCCGCGACTAATTGACTATACAGATTATTTCCAAATTGCATGGCAATCTCTTGGAAGATGATTCTATAGCTAAAAATATGAAAAACATTCATCTAAACATAGGTCAAAAAACATTCATTTGCGAGTTTCAGCTCACAAAACATTTAGCCCTGCTTTCTGTTCCCTCTGTGAAATTAGACTGTACTAAAATTCTTGGTGTTCAAATTGAGGGGTAAATTTGGTGCTTCCGTGTGGTTTTTGATCTAAGAAATTGGATAAGGTGGTCCCAGACATCTATCTCACTTAGGTTTTAAGAAAAACAGGGTAAAACACAAAAATGGTTTGTCAGAAATTATACTTTTTCAGGTTTGGAATAAATTAACTTTACCAATAAACAAATGAAAATTTCTAGTTAACTTTGTAGAGAAGTTAATTCTAGCTTATTCCTCGACACAGCTCACTGCTCTAAAGATGCTCGATGCATCCATCATTCATATAACCATATTGTTACAGGTGCGTTTCTCTCAAGCACCGTAATAAGTCTGCTGGTGAACAGTGGTGCATCATCTCTTTGGAATAGACGGAAGCAAATGATATGCTCCTATGTGTCTCGTGTTAAAGCACAAACAAATTATTCAACTGTGATGTGGTATTCTCCAACAATCAGCATGTTAATCAGTATGAGGAATGACCATCATCTATTGCTATGTTAGGCATCAGAGCTCAGCACCTATTCTTAACTCTAAATATACAGTTACCTCCTGTTCTTGCTATTACTCCATGTTATTATCCCCCTCGGGGCCTTCTTTTGTAAATTACTGTGGTCTTTGCTGCTATGATAAGAAGTACACAAATATGGTTAAATTAGAGAAAAGTTCTATAATATTTAAATAACATAAATCGTGATGTTATAGTTTATATAGATGGCTTTAAAAACGTTAATTCGGTTGGTTGTGCTTTTGTCTTGCCAACAGAGCATATATGTCTGGCTTTCCCAGCATCATCAGTATTTTCATTGCAGAGCTGTATGCTACTAATAAGGCTTTAAATATATTTAGCCCAACATTTCGACACGAACTTGTCTGCTCAGATTCCATGAGTGCCTTACAGATAATTAGTGACATTTACTCCAGACACCCTGTTGCCTGTGAGATTCAACATGTTATTTCTCAAATGACTCAACATAACACATCTGTGAGCTTCTGCTGGATCCTCAGCCATATTGGAATTTCAGGCACTGAGCATGCTGATAGTGCGGTAAAAGAGGCTTGTTTCCAGCCTCCTTTCACTAATTGTGTTTCTAATGATCTTGTCTGTTTTTTGGAGAGGGTGATCCATGATGAATGGCAAAGTGAATGGAATGATATCATCAATAATAAACTCCTTCCTGTTTAGAATGCTGTATCACCATGGAGCTCCTAATGCAGGAATAACTGTCAGGAGAAGGATATTATTTGCTGTTTACGTATAAGGCACACTAGGCTCATGAGTGAGCCTATCTCATGACTCGGACCAATGCAACTGCCAACTAACTGTACACCACATCTCTGTGGATTGTGTCTGTTAAACGGTATTGCATCGTAAGTTAAAATTAGAGACTAACATGCAAAATATGTGGGGAATAATGAAATTGTAATATCTTGTTTTATGATTTCTTAGGTCCATCAGCTTTATTCAAATATTTGAATTTTAATACAGTATGTTTCATCCTGACCCCATAGGGGAAGACTCCCTCTGCCACCCTCTCCATTCTGAGAGCCATTATGGGCTTTACTGGAGGTCATCTTCAAAACCTCGGCTTTTGATATATTCCAGTCCACCTTGGCCAGGATGCCGCTGATGCAATTGCCATGAGTGTTATTCCCATCGGTGTACTACTAGTTAATGGACTTAAAACAAAATGCATCTCACAGTCTTAAGCAAGACTGAAAATACCTAACTAACAAAGGAATTAAACTACCTATCCATAGAAAGTAAAAGTGAGTTCAACATAACAACACGTAACATGAGAATGTTACACAGTAACATTGAAACAAAACAAAGGACAACAACAACATCAAAAACATAAATTATAAAACAATACATCAACAAAAACAGAATAAAAGAGGAATCCAAACAGAACTCTAGATCCCCTCAGCAATCCTTTCCTTTGCTAGGTACACTACCAAACTCCACTATTGCCCATTTGACCTGGCTCCTCCAGTTTACATGGAGATCCAACGCCGACCTGATAACATCAAGCCTACAGATTGTCTCTGTACACATTAACTCATATTTCGAGCACTCATAAAGAACATGGTAAGTTTCATCCAATTGTCCACACTGAGGACACATCCCAGAATCTACCAGGCTGAATTTCTGCAGTCTGTCCCTAAAAGCACCATGGCCAGGAAGAAATTGCATCACATATTTATTAGTGTGCACCCAAGAGGCGTCCTGCAGACCAACAACATTTGGAGAGAGATCATGCGTAACACGTCCACAATCTGTCTCATCCCATCTGGCCTGCCACAAATCATTGATTGCCATGTTGTTCAATTTCTCTAACTTTATCCGAAGTCAACTCACCGGACTTATTAGCAACATACTGCTGCTGCTTCTCAGACACAATCAAGTCTACTGGTTTCATTCCTGCAATCACCAAGACTGCCTCCCGTGAAGTAGTACTTAACCACCTGTAACCGTTAACAATATTGGGCGTTGAGCCCTTAATAATATGTCCCAATAATTTTATATTTTAGCCTATCCACCCAAACAGGCACCATGTATAACACAATAGCCTCGCACATGCCTTTATACAGGATGCACATGGTCTTAAAGTTAAGACCCCGATCAGGATTGACCATACGGCGAATACCAAAGAAGGTATTGAAGAGGGTGTGTTAAGGCGCTTCTTAAATTACAGTTTCTGATCAAGAAACACCCAAGGTACTTTTAAATCTGAACATAATTTATACGCTGGCCTGCCATCGAAACACGGACATGCCAACTCACTGCCAAACAGCCTTTGAGGAGCATCTTTGTGGTCTTTCCTGGGCTAAACATCATCTTGTATTGATGACCCCATAGCTTGAGCATTCTGCAAGCCCAAGTGGCTCGGAATTCAACCTCCCTCCATGAGCTTCCTTTGACCAGCAGGAGCCCATCGTCAGCATAAGCCACAATGCAACACCCGCTGAGAAACCTCAGCCGCAGGAGAGAATCAAACTACCACCCACAATAATGGACCCAACACGCTGCCCTGGGGACATCTCTTAGACAGTGTCTTGCCAACCTCATGGCCACCCTCGCGGAGCAGCACATCCCAATGACTGAAGTAACTTTGCATAATTTGCAATTCACTTACAGTATATTCTCTTTTTTGGAGTTGGTAAATATCAGAAGTCCACTATAGATTATTAAATGCTCCAGAAATGTCCAGGAAAATCCCCAGGACATATTCTGTCACACTGGTTATTATCATACTTATCACATGGAGTATGGCGTCCTCCGTACCCTTTCCGGGGCAAAGCCCATACTGATTCTCCATCAACAATCTTTGTTGAGGTTAACCTCTCATTTATACGCAGACCTTGCCAATAACCTGAAGTAACAAGAGGCCTATATGATGAACTAACAGTAGGATCCTTGTCGCCATCTTTAAACAACAATTTCACAATCCCCTTCTTCCAACAACACAGGGAAGTTTCAACTAATTATGCCATTTTGTATGTTTCAGATGGTAATTTTATTGTGTTAATGTAGTTTAATATATATTATTATTACATTATTTACATTGCTGCTGATGGTGACATTTCGTTTAGTGCCCAGGAAGAAAAAAAGATTCCATTATGTCTCCTTTATTTTACTGGACATTATTTCTTTCCATTATTTGGAAAGAACTCATTTATTACTTATGACTGTAAATCAGAATATTAGATATGGTTGCAACATTACATTCTATTTTGATAATAATTGAGGTGATATATTCCTTTAATTTTAGACACTAAATAGCACCACTGTTAGTTTTTTGAGTATGGTACAATTTCTCATTAGTGTGTTTTTTGCTTATCAGAAAAGTTAACCAGTGTTAAAATATATTAATATTTATATTATCAGAATAAAAATGCATTTTGTTTACAACATTTAAATACTTTGTTAAAAATTCAATTTCATGGTCTTTATGTAAAAGCTGCTCTGTGTTATTTTCAATGCATTTAGTGCGTATTTTATTATTCATCAGTAATTATTTGTTCTATTTCTTTTTAAAAACTTGGGATGTTATGTTTTTGTGGTCTGACACAAACTAACAGCTAATGTCATTGAACTTAACTTAGTAAAAATGTTCCTATATGAACATTGTAAAGCAACTCTTATTAATGTTAATTTACATTAGACTAATTAGTAAGTATATATAAAGACCTTTTATGTGCATTTCGTGCATAATTTATATCATCACTTTTAGCATTATATTTTAGACGTTAAGCCAGGAAGATCCATCCTGCCAAAAAAATGGGAAACAAAAATTTTAACTGAAAAAATATTAATGTTTCATTATAAGCATACACTTAATTATTAAGTGGTATTTATGAAAGAAAATAGACTTTGATTGTTTCAAAAGTTTAATTAACTAATAATTTTTAAATATAATTCTGATTTTTTTATTTCACATTGTGATTGTTTTATATTACAGCATATAAAAATCCAAGCTCATTTTCATGGGATTCTTATTTAAAAGAGACTAAATCAGTTGCTGCTCCAGCACGTGCATTTAAAACACGTCCTCCAAGTGGTTTCAGGCAGGGTATGAAGTTGGAAGCAGTTGATAAAAGAGCTCCACATTTAATTAGAGTTGCTACTGTACGCGATATACATCAACATCAAATTAAAATAACATTTGATGGTTTTCCTGATCACTTCGGTTATTGGGTGGATGATGATAGTCCTGATATTCATCCTGTAGGTTGGACACAAAAGACTGGACATCCATTAGAACCTCCTCCTGGTGCGTAAAGCTTGAATAAAAGTAGTTGTAATTTATATATATATATATATATAGTGTAATTTAATTAACAATAATTTCTATTTTTAGTAAGTGAAAACAGTAAATTTTCATAAGAGGCACAAAATTGTTATACTGCATAATTTTTACGATTCACTTTAACAATTTCAGCCATATCTTTCTTCGCTGTCTTATCAACCAATTTGAACAAATGAGTTGTTTTTTATTTACAGTGACAGGCTTAACATTTTATGCAATGCAACATAATTCAATAAAACTAATATTTACCAAGCTACTAAATGATAAAAATGAATCATTAAAGATTTTAATAGCTGCCTTTTTGGGAATTGATGTCCTGAATTTGTCCGTTAAGTTTTGCCAACATCTCCCATTTATCTCCCAGGACCCTGTTAACCCAGGTCCACATTGCATGAAAGAAAGAAAAGTCTATATTAAAACTGTAGCAAACAGAAAGTATTCTTTCCTATGGCTCATCAGGAATACAGAAAATCCCTCAGCATGAGAAATCCTGTACAACCCAGAGTTAGTTTTCTCTGTTCAAGTTCTCTCTAACAAAGTCCAAAAAGAGAACGAATGCACATCGTGCAAAGAATTAACGAAAATGGTGGAGGCCTTATCAGACCAAGTACAATCCCTTGCATATGCTATTACAACATTTGAGTACAAGCAAGAAGATTATTTCTGATAGAAAATCTAAAAGTGGTTTGCCGAAAACCACTTCAATCAGTCCACCACCGAATAAAATAACCGCTGCACCAACAGTCCAGCAAACTACCAAGTTCCCTATGAAGGGATCTACTAAAAACTTATCAGCTGATATGATATCTCTGGCCTCCCAGGCTTCCAAGTTCTCACCACCATCTTGAGATCTCTTCAAGGTTATGGAGGCCATTGAAGTGCTCAAAGAAGCAAAGCACTTCCTAAAAAGTATTAGTAGAAAAAGAAAAATTGAATTATATTTGACAAATTATCTGGATGCAGATTTTTTTATAGAATAGGAAAAGAATATTTTTACAGATACCAATATTATTCATTGGAATGTTTGCAGTCTTTGTTCTTACTGTGAGGATATTGAGTTCCTACTAAACGAAGAAAATCCTTTAATTGGACAGAGGCGAGTCTCCTGCAGACTCGTCTCCATCCCCAGAATGATGTGTCCTTTCGCAGTTATGTCTGTGAAAGATGTGATTGTCAGACTGAGGGCAGAGGACATGAAGGTGTGGTTGTTTTCACAAAGGAAATCATACCTTCCTACTTCACCAACGTCTTGATGCTGTATTTTTCGATACGCAAAAGGCATATGACATGGCCTGGAGGAGAGGAATCCTAAGTAAATTGTATAAATGGGAAATGGGGATGTCGAGGAAATCTCTTGCATTTATCAGGGGTTTGCTCAGTAGTCAGTGCTTCAACTTTGAGGGAACAATATCTGAAAATTTTACACTAGAAAACAGAATACAGTAGCAAACAAAGGGAATTTTTGTTCTGTTGTAGTGAGTTTTCATTCTGTGGCAGACTCCTTGTTTGGTGTTTTCGGTTATGTTGTCAGAATTTGTGGTTTTTGCACTTCATTTTCAATTAGTTTTTGGTGACCCTATGAGTTTCTGTTATAAGTTTGTTATTCATTTCTAGTTAATACAATGTGGATAATGCCCTACAAAAGCAGTAAAAAATTGTTGCTCTGTTCCAACACACACAAATTACTCACAGATTGCCAGTGAATGTAGTGTGGGGTTAGGTACTGTAAATGAAATTGTGAAAAGGTTTAGGGAACCAGGTTCCATCTCCCCAAGGGGAAAAGTAAAATGTGAACAGAAAAAGAAAACCACACCTATACATGATCGATTACTAATAAGAAAAAGCAAGATTAATCCACGATTGTCGGGTGTTGATCTTAATAGGGACTTGAGAGCCAGTGGGACTAATGTTTCTGATATGACAGTTCATAGAAGATTGTTGGCAGTGGGAAGGATTGCACAGAAACAAAAAAAGAAATAGTTACTGACAGGTTATGAACACAAAAAGACTTCAATGGGCAAAGAAACATAAAGAATGGACTATTTAGATGTGGAAAAAAGTTATTTTTTCAGAAGACTCATTTCTTTGCCCAAGGGAAGAGATTGGCCCAAATTCATAAGTCAGCATATGAGAATACTACACCAGCACACCTGCAACAAGCTCCCAAACACCCAGCCAAAAAGATGTTTTGGGGATGTTTTATACATGAAGGGCCAGGAGCACTTACGCCTGTGGATGGGATGGTGAAATTGGACCAATTCATTAACATATGCCAAAGAAAAATAGACACACGTATGCAGAAGAACCTAGAACTTATTTTCCAATAGGACCTTGCATCATGTCACACATCAAAGAAAACAAAATTTTGAGTGCGTTGTGGCCAGGGAATTCCCCCAACCAAATCCCATTGAAAATTTATGGTTTGGTTTCAAGATGAAGAAATCAAAAATCATTGTTCTACCTTATAGATCAATCGAAATAACTCATTTAGAGGGGGGAAAAATTTTTACCTGGACTTTTATAAGTGGAAATAGTAAGGGGCTTATAATAACGTAAAAAAAATAAATGCGTGAGTAGGAGGGTGGTGAGAAGTTGAAAAGGGTTGAAAAATGGTATTATTGCAATTTCTGGCAAAAGTTTACATAAAAAAAAAGTATCCAATACAAAAGTGGTAGATTAGGCAAAAATCTACAACTTTTGTAGGGTAATTTTTTAACATAACCCCAAAATTTCCGAGAAAATTGCAAAAATTTGTTTTTTCTTTTTTATTTTTCATTTTCACAAAAATAATTTAATTTTGATGAAACTTTGTGAAAGTGTACCTTTCTTTACCACAAATCTTTTTAGATAAAAAAATCATGTAGTTTCAGAGATAATAATTTTTCCCAGTTCCGAAACACTTTCGTTTCTACTTTTAAATTCTAACTTAGAATTTAATTCTACTTAGAAAAATCGTTGTAAAGTTCTGCCAGTGCTCATATTTTTTCTTTTTTTTTTTACATATACTTTTTGGTGAAATAAAAAAAATCTATAATCATAATTCAAAAACATGCTTAAAATGCAAAAAAAAAAAATGAATTGCAACAATGAATTTTTCAGTAATTGTTCATAATTGGTTTAAATTTTATTTTAAATTCAGAAACTGATTACACCATTCAATTCTACAGAAAAAATACAAAAGAAACTATTTCATTATTTGACCTGAAAACTTTATTTTTGTGCAGTTTCACTATAAACATTAAGTTAGAATAATGAAGCTTCAGATAAATAAAAAGAATAATTTTTTTTTAATTTGTTTGTTATAGAATCGATTGGTATACTTGTTTATAGATGAATAAGTGATTTTTTAATTAAATTATTTAAAATTCCAATTTTTGCTTTCAAAATTATTATATTTTTCTACATTTTTACAATGGATATTTACAATTAAGTAATACTAGGCCAATCTTGGTTTTTTTGGCAACTTTTTAACTTGATCTTCATCGTCTGATCCTTCATTAGATTGGGTTTCTTTTTGAACTTCAAACATTTCTTCGATATCACTAAATTCCTCAGGTAATTGATTTTCCGGGTTCAAGCAAAGACTTGGTGGCTGCTTGATTTCGTGTGAAATGTCTTTGGAATCACTGAAATCTTCTGAAATTTTATCAGTGTTCAAACATTTGTCTGAACCATGTCATTTTGTACATAAATCTGTGCATCGCAGTCCATGTTTTCGACACCCGCATCTATTTATTACCTTCACAGCTGCAAGAGCTTGTTTTTAATGAATCTTCAGGCATGACTTGAGACTTCTGTAAAGCAAGGCATCAGTAGTTTGGAATTATTCGCAATTACCTCTTTCCAGCCCCACTTAGTTGCAGTTATTTTGTTTCCAAGACACGTTTGAAGAGGAAAGTACGCAATTCTATAGGAGTGTTGTGTAGCTGCTTCAACAGTTGGTAATAATTTTTCTAATTTAAAAGTAGACTGCAGTTAATACTTTGAATTGCTGAATTCTCAGATCATCCAGAGATAATCATTTGTGCATTTGTAAATAGATCAAATTAATTTACAACCATTTTGAGCAATGACTTTTGGCTCTGCATTAGTCTGATAAAAAGGCTTTTACAACTCTGTCTCAGCTTTGGAGTTTTAATCAGTGAATTCAATGTTGTTTTTTCCTTTGCCTGTAAAAGCAGATGTTGTCACACCCAGTAAAACAATGTAAAAGCCAACAATAGAATGATAATCTTCATACTTAAAACTATTTGACAAATACATTGAAACACTTAAATTGCCTGCACCTAGCTTGAGAAAGTAAATTGTTGCATTAGTAGAATTTAATTGATTTAATAGAACCAAAAGATCAATATCTTAGCCAACAACAATGACAGTTTTTTTTTTGTTATATTCGGTGACTCCTGTTGCTGCATTTATAACCTTATTTTTTTGGCAGTTGCTATTGCTGTATTAATAATTAATGAATCTGCATCTTCTGCTTGTTTAATTTTATATCCTTCAAATCTAAATGCTTTTGACAACTCTTTTAATTCATTCTTGTTTTTATCATTTGACAAAAATTTCTCTTGTCAAAATGTTACTTTTGTGTGCAGTTCAATATCAAAAAAAGGAACACTAAGAATTTTTTTACCTTGTTTTTGTTGAAGATCCAGTTGAGTTTTCATTATCAGCCTCATTGTCCGGAAAACTATCAAATACTATAACAGCTATTGTCTGCATAATGTTTCCATATAAAAGACAAATATTTTCTGGTGATCACTTCAATGGTATCGTTTTTTTTTGCCAAACACCTTTGTGTAACAGAAATTCATCACCAATAACATGTGCTACATTTTCTGTAGTTTGTAAAGCTTCAGTGCTAGTGAACTGATGAAACAGTTGCGATTTAATGTTTTTTCTAAAGCCATTTTCTGTAAAAAGTGATAGTAGGATCAAAGCTGCATGCCCACTCGCCTCTTGTTTAGATCTTTTGGTACAAAATTATTCAACTTAGATGTTTATAGCAATAGTGTACAAAAATAAAATTTCAAGTCAAACAATGAAACACAGTTTCTTTTGTATTTTTTCTGTACAATTGAATGGTGTAATCAGTTTTTTATTTTTTCAATTTAAACACATCAACAATTACTGAAAAATTCATTGTTACAAGTAATTTTTTTTTTTCATTTTTAAGCATGTTTTTAAATTGATTATAGATTTTTTTTATGTTACCAAAAAGTATATGTCAAAACAAACAAAAAATGAGCACTGGTAGAACTCTGTACAATGATTTTTCTAAGTAGAATTTTTTTTCTAATTTTGAGAGAGTTTTGCTGAGAGTTTTTTAGTACTAATTGGGGAGCTGATCAAGTATGCATGTTGTCCTTCTACCGAGCTCTGGTTCATTCCCACTTAGACTACAGCTGCATGGTTTATTTGTCTGCTTGGTCTACCACTCTTAGAATGCTCAGTGCAGTCCATCATTCACTCATCTGTCTTGCAGTGCGTTTTGTTCAAGCCTTTTGGTAAGTTTATTGGTGGACAGTGATGGTGACCCATACCTTTAGAATAGATGAAACCAAATTATGTAGCTCACATTAAAATGCAACCAAATCTCCAACCTTTGATGCAGTGTTCTCTAACCTGCATCTTAATTGATATCAGGAAGAGTTGGGATCAACTGCTCTGCTAGGCATCAGAGCTCAGCTCCTTTACTTAACTCTAAATTACATCCATTTCTTACTGTTGCTGCATGTTTATTACCCCTCTTGGTGGACTTCAGAATTAAATTATTGCTTTAGTCTTTGTCAGTATCATAAAATGAACACAAATCCAGTTATATTAAGAGAGAAATTTTATTATATAAATAGTGTGAATCCTGATGCTATAATTTGTATGGACAGCTCTAAAAACGTTAATTCTGTTGGTTGTGCTTTTGTGGCTGGCAGCAGAACATACATGTTTGGCGCCTTCCCAGTATCATCAGTATTTTCATTTTGGAACTGTATGCTATTTGTAAGGCCTTAAATAAAATTAGCCCAACATTTTGACATGTACTTGTCTACTCAGATGCCATGTGTGCCACAAGTACTCCAGACACCCTGGAGTCTGTGAGATTCAGCCTGTTATTTCTCAAATGACTCAACATAACTGAGCTTCTGCTGGATCCTCAGGCAATGAGTGTGCTGATAGTGCAGCAAATGAGGCTTGTTTCCAGC
This sequence comes from Lycorma delicatula, assembly GCF_047948215.1. Classification (NCBI taxonomy): domain Eukaryota; kingdom Metazoa; phylum Arthropoda; class Insecta; order Hemiptera; family Fulgoridae; genus Lycorma; species Lycorma delicatula. The sequence goes on from NC_134458.1 coordinate 153,820,165, forward strand.
CTTAACTAATCAGCCTTCCAGCCTTTCACTAATCATGTTGTTTCTAATGATCTTGTCTGAAGAGGGTGGTCCATGATGAGTGGCAAAGTGAATGGAATGCTATTAACAATAAACTTCTTCCTGTTAAAAACTATCACTGTGGAGCTCCTCATGCAGGAATAACTGTCGACAGGAGGGCACACTGTTTATGAATAGGGCACACTAGGCTCACTCATGGATATTTCATGACTCGACTGATGCATCTGTTTGTGTTCACTGCAACTAGCAACTAACTGTACACCTCATTCTTTTGGATTATATCTGTTACACATGGCTATGCATCAGAAGTTTAAACTAGGGACTAACTTCCAAAATTCTTAGAAAACAGTGAACAATGTTATTGATTGTTTTACAATTTCTTAAGGCCATCTGTATTCAAATGTTTGATTTTTACTATAGTATGTATCAGCTATTTATGCCATCTGCCATATGGTAGATGTTAATTTTATTGTTTTAATTTAGATTATTAATGTAATATTTCATTGTGGTTTTTATTCCACTGTTGTCATAAATCATATTTAAATTTGACTTGTATAGTATAAACTAAGATGATATATTTAATTTTATTTTTAGTTGGTGATGAGAAAACTGAGTGCACAACTCCTGGGTGTAAAGGCGATGGTCATATAAAAGGTGCAAAATTTACAGTTCATAAACATCCCTCAGTTTGTCCATATTCCAGTCAAAATATGAATCGTGATTCCAGTTCTACTCCTGATAGATTTTGTACTAAACCAGAACTATATGAAGTTCCTGAAGCATCTACATGTAAACCTAGACAGACTAGGTAAGAATGAAAAAATATATATATATATATATTTTTTTTTTTTCAGTCATTGATCAGTCTGTAACCCTATTTGAAGTCTCTATTTCAAGCATTTTTATTGTTTTTCAGTAAACTTTCTTTGACAAGTAATAGGTAATGAAGATCTACATATAATTCTACAAACTTGCATTATGATCAGAACAAGCTACAAGTAATTCTTCACTGCATATTCTGTTAGTTGATCCAATACATGTAGCTCCAATTAATTCAAATTACTATTATGTCCAGTGATGTACAAGGCGTGGTTCAAAATTAAGAGTCGATGAGTTATAAATAGCGATTGACAACACTGATTGGTTGGCGAATGCGAAGTACCTTTAAGTTTTACAGTGATAGCAAGCTGTTAGACCACTTTGCTCTCAGTTCATTATTGTTATCCTTTGTGAGACATGAGTGCAGTAATAACAAATCCCACCAATTGTGAATTTCAATCAGTAGTTAGATTAGTGATTATAGAAGTGGCAGGCCTAGTATCTGAACTGATCATCATTGAATGTGAAAATGCAAAGTGAGAAAAAAATCATTGCTTTACAATTAGCAATCTTTTTCTAGAATTTCCAGTAGTTTCAAAGACAGCATTATTGAGAATTGTGACTGACAATATAGGCTATCATAAACCGTGTGCACAATGGCTGCTGAAAATGTTGACAAGTGTTCACAAAGATCATAGAATGACATCTGCATGTGCTTTTCTCAACTGCTTTAACCACAAGGGAAACAATTTTTTTTTTCCATATCATCACTGGTGATGAAACATGGATTTAATTTGTCAATACTGAGACACAACAACAGTCCATGCAATGATTACATTCCAGTTTTCCTAAAACGAAAAAATTCAAACAAGCCCAGCCTCAAAGGAAAATCATGACAACTATATTCTGAGACCAAAAGGGTACGCTTTTGATTGATTTAATTTAACCTGGAACAAACATCACATCACATGTCTATTGTGAAACACTCTAAATTGCATCATGCCATTCAAAACTGACGATGGGGAATGCTGAAATCAGGAATTTACTTCACAATAATGCACGTCCACAGATGGCTGCATGCACGACAGAAAAAATTCGGATGGGAGATTTTTTTATCATCCCCTTGCAGTCCTGATCTAGCGCCCAGTGACTACTATCTCTTCCTATATCTCAAAAACTGGCCTGCATCTCAATGATTTGAGGAAAGTGAAGAGTTGAAAATCTCAATGTAAAAGTGGCTACAATTCCAAGTGGCAGAATTTTATGTAGTGGGTTTGAAGTAACTTGTTTCATGATATCAAAAGTGTTTGGAACAAAATTGTGATTATGTAGAAAAATAAAGTAAATCTGTAAGTATTAGAAACCATTAATAATTTGTTTCAATAAATTACTAATTCAGGATAAATTTTTTATTGAAACTTGTAAATAAATCTTATTTCATAAATAAATAACTTGTAGAAAGAATATCACATATTTCAGTTAGACTAGATTTTTTATTTATTGATTTCTGAGTAGTATACTTGTTTTAAGGATTAATGATTTCTTTATGTTAGTAGTAATAAAATCATACTGGAGACTTTTATTACTTGATAAAATTTATTTATGAATAATTGTTATAAAAAAATATTTTGATTACATAATAGTAAAAAAAAAAATGTTGATTAAGTATGCACACTTGTTCTAAGCGAAAATAAATCATTTATTTTATAACTGTATTGTTAAATGTTAGCATTTTTCTCTCTAGAAATTTATGAAATGTTAGTTTTCTATTTCATTTGTTACATTCATGTTTACAGTAATAGTATTATTTCACCAAATGAAGATAATAACAATAGTAGTTCAAGTTTAGAGCTTCGTTCCATGAAAACTAGATTATCATGTTATGGTACTGTCAATCCAACAACTACACCTATTATGACACCAGTACCTACAGAGGATGAAAAGGAAAAACGTGAAGAAAGGAGGGGAAGAAAAAGGTAAATTAAAAAAAAAAAATTGTTTTAATTAAAGGGATTTCATTGTTATTTTCATACATTTTGTGTTCATTTTAAGTTACCAAGGGATTCATAGACCTTTCAGCTGGATATATATTATGGCAAGTCAATTGATTGTTTTGTATCCATCTGCAAAGTCAAGCAGGTAGTAGAAATTTAGTTTGTTTCGTTAATAGAGCTTGACAAGTAACGACTACCTGGGGGCTATTAAGGAACTTTTTTTTTTCTATCAGGGAATTATTTGAAAAACCAAATAAATTTGTTTTGCAAACTGCAAAGCAAATAAAATTGTTGTATTTTAATGTTTCCTGAAAATTGTGTAATTATTAAGAAATTTTCAATATTCAGACATTAATATAAAAATAACAGCTATTAACTTTATCAGTGTTGAATTAATCTAAATGTTAATGATGTAGCTATTGGAAATTAAAATGTTCAATCTTATATGAGAATTATTGTTATACATTATTGATAAAAATTATAAAGATTTTCTGGGAAACATTAGCGAGAGGTAAAGTTTATGAAATATAGCTGTACTTAACTAAGAAATGGATGTACTTGTAGTCCTAGAAGTAAACAAATCAGTATTGTTAAGGTTTTTTCTTAGGATCTGAATGATCAATAAGAATTCTGTTTACTAAACTTAAGGCTTGTGTGTGGAAATGTAATATGAAAATGTTGTAGCATATGCAAAAAGGTCTATTTCTTACTGGCATTAATTTAATACCGGTTAATTTGACTTGTTGGTTGAAAAGGTAGAAACCTCATTCTGCCAATGAGGTTGACATTTATATCTTGTTTAGAACTCATATTTCTAAATTTTCTCGTTGAAAATTGATTCCAATTTGAATTATTGTTTGACAGTATAAAAAAGTCTGAATGGTAAATAAAAAAGATTTAGGCCGACGGTGAGCCTGCAGGATCAGTATTGTAATAGTATGAAAAGATCATTGAGGAAATTCTGTGGCCATCAGTCACCTTTGGCTTAACACATTCAACATGGTGAACAATGATCATCCTACATGAGGGATGATGGGCAATGATCATTGTCCTATTTGTTATTGGTAGATAATGTGATGTGGTAGAAGTATTACCACAAACGCTCTTGGGAACATTTGTTTGTTACATCACATTGTTCAATATTATCCACCCTTTCATTTTTAGTACCTTTTCTTCAATTGTACTTCTAACTGTTTATTTTTTTGTGAAGTTAGTTTTATAAAGTAATTCACAATTAATTAATTTAGCTCATGCCAAATACAGTCATTTTAATAAAAAATTATTTTGAATAGCTTGATAAGCATCTTTAATCTTTAGCATAAATATTCACCAATTCCATATCCTTGGAATCAGAATATTTCTCTACCATCAAATTTTGTGATAATAAAAATGTAGCATTCTGAACAGGAACTCCAACAGTAAGTTGGTATTGTTTGCGAACAAGAGGCATGACTGTATATGAAGATTTAAGACCAGTTTGATCAAATTTGACTATGTGAATTATATTCTATAAGAGTAACTAAGAAACTCCATCCCAAAATCATATTCTGTATTAGAATATTGTCTGTGTTAAATGGTGCTGTGTGTCTACAATGTAAAATGCACATCCTAGAGAGTTAACATTTTTTGTAAATAAATTATTTAATTTCAATATTCATATGTCAGTGTACATTTTTAATAAATTAAATACAGAAAGTTGAGCATCATTTCTAATAACAAAATCAGAGTGTTATCAACTTATAATGCTATTAATAAGCAAAATTTAATATTTTTATCTTAATTTTATGTATTTGGAATGTGCGTATTAAATGTGGACAGATTAATTTTATACAAACAGACTTGTGCGTCTTCAAAGTAATAATGCCAAAAATATTATGTAAATTTAAAAAAAAAATTGTATTTCTTTATAACAATAACTAAGTCTTTTGAATCATGTCTTGGATAAAAATTTTCAGTCTAAATATCACGTTCAGGGTGGTCCAATATACCAATACTAGTATATTGGTTCAGGGTGGTGTAGTTTTCAAGTGTATATTTCACAGTTTCAAGGCCGGAATTTCCAGATTTAATCCATTATTATACTCAGTGTGATTTAGGCAATTTGATTAATAGAATTTTACGCAAGAACTTCAAGTTGCAGATCCTTTCCTGCGTAACGTTTCTTTGTAGATCAGTGTTAGCTCAATGAAATTTCATTATTAAACATAACTTTTTAATGTTTGAAGCGTCAGGTATTTTTTAAAAGATATACATTCACAATTATACCTACACAACTGCTCTGACTATACTATTTATATACTATTGTATTTTACCCAAATATTTTATTTTAATAAATTTACTCTTTCTCTTTTCTATAGGAAAGTAATAGAACCGGAAGAGCCAAGTGAAGAGTTAAACAGGCTAAGGCGAGATCTTATTGAAACTGTTCTAAAACCTGGTTATCAAGTTAATCCAGATCCACCTCCTTGTTGGACAAAACATTCAACTACATTTGGCTTAAAAATCGATTGGTTCCAAGGTGATCCGAGACGGTGGTCATATAAACAAGTATCTGCATTTATTAATACTATCCACCCTATGAGAAACAGAGTATTCATAGATCAGGTAATTATACAATTTTACTTTAATAAATATTTTATTAATTTTAATTTATTAATGAGTACCACAATTACTCTGAGGCCTAGTTTTAATTTGGTGATATATTCTACAATAGATTTCCAATATTAGGTTCTCTGCTGCCTCCTTTTACCTTGCCATTGTTTTCCTTAAAATACGTTACCATACCAATGATCTCAAAATGGGCTATGGCTTCCCTTTAACTATTGATTCTATCTTTCTTTATCTCCGATCTTTTACTTGTATATCACAGATCTTTCTTTATTCATCTTGTGGTTTTTTAACATCGTTCTTTTTATAGATCCACCTGTATGGATTTTTATTTCATCTTCAATAGATTTAATGAATGAATTTTCAAAGGATTTCTTGCTTTGTTTTGTGCGCAGTCCACACAAATTTTTCCAGGGAATAAAATGTATTTCTCCTCATACTTCACCATAATACATTTCTTCCTCTCAAAAACTTTTTTCATCTGTTAGTGGATGAAATAAAATGTCACCTTAAATATCATAATTTGTATAAAAAGGAAAAGCTAATATTGCTGTCTTCAAGTTGACTGCTACAGTAAATTAATAGGAAAAATTAAATCATATCTTATAGCTGTGTCGCACAACTTTCACCTTTCCTCTTTGATTACAGTTCTAAATGTAGAACTGTTTTTTCTGGGTTTTTTTTCAACCTTGGATATTTTTTTTCATTTCATCAATCTCTGCAACGTTACATTATTTTTCAACTTTTGGTAATTCATTCATTATTATTCCTTAATATAGTTAAATTTTTTTTAAAGAAATCTTGGTTGTATGAAAAAATCTCCATTCATTTTTTTTTTGCCTCACAGTCAGCAATATTTATTTCCTCTTCTTCATATACTGGAAAACTTAAATGTAGCAGTTCAACCACTTTTTTCTTATAAATTAAATAGACTTGTATTCTAACCCTATAACGCCAATTTTCAATTAAGCCTATTCATTCAGTCGGCAGCATCGGTAAACTGGCTTTGCTATTCAGATTTGTAATATTTATTCTTTGTATTTTTGTACCATCTGGAACGTGTTTTTTGATGGCTCAGTAGTTTTTATTTAGTTTTCCTTTCCATTTTTAGCGAATTCTAAAGTATTTTTTAGTTGACTTGTGCTCATGTCATCTTATTTATCTTTTCATGCTTAGTTTATTATGATGAGATTATTTTTAGTTCATTTTACAGTTGTTTTCCTATTTTTAATAATTATTTTTATTAAATATATCTCATGAACAATTAAGTTAGTGCAAGATGATGTTTTTTTTTTTCAAAATAATGAAGAGGGATCAGATTTTGAAGTCTACTTCAATGATCTAGATGATGAGATCATTATATACTGACGTATAATCTTGGTAATTCCACTGATTTGTAATGAGTGGAATATTATTTGTTAACCAGAAATTGCAGAAAAAAAAACAAGTTTCTAGTCAGATTCACAGGCAGTAGGGATGGATCAAGAAATTTTTCCCTGTGAAATATTTTGAATTATTGAATGGATTTGTGTATCATATATGTACTATTTTACTGTAATGGATCTTTTAAGATTCATATTCTTCTGTATTGTTAAATTATATTTAAATTGTATTAAATAAACCACCTAGTACAAAATATTAAGAAACATCTTATCTTAATTTTTCATGAAAGTACTTTCATGGAATCTCGCATCCTGTCATGATTGAATAAACAGTCATATTTCAAATTAAAGTAAAACATGTCTTATTCAATATTCTGTACCAGATGATTTATTTAATGGAATTTAAATATGTTTATATATAAAAGGAGCAGCTGATACTGCAAACCCTTGTAGAACCTAGAGGTGAGAATCAACACAATTGTCTTCTCTGTCTGCCTGATAAGAAGGAGCATTTTATGTAGTGTGAACAAAAAGTAAATTTGACTGTTTGTGTCCTGAGTATAATTGTAGGGTTTCATACGGATAATTTTCAATACTAAAACATAACCACAAAAAATATGAAGAGTGGAAAAAAAGAAAATTTTAGGATATGGAAGATGATGAAAATGCTGAATATAAAAAATTTTTATATCCTTAACATAGTTCTAGATTTTTCAGTATATTTTTTTATTTTAAAATAAAGAATAAGATTTTTAAAAAAGTTTTTAACTATGTTAAATGAAACTAGAAACTATTATAAAAATATTTATTATGTTGTATTCTGAATACTATTAAAAACTAGCAAAAAGTAACTGATAATCACAAAACCCCCATATCACAGGTTACGAAAAGATCTATGAGAGAATCAGAATATTGTTGTTCCATCAAAGTATGTATTTAACTTTCATTTAAAAATGGATTCTCTACAATTACATATACTACAGATTTTTTAAGGTATGGAAAGTATAAATCTGGAAAGATGATAAGTACATAATTATGTTGTGCAGTTAATAAAATAAAATAAAAATATCAACTTTTTAGAGTTATGTGTATTAAAAGGGTTTATGCCTTTATTCAGATTTCCTCTGAAGTTTATTAATATTCCCTTGACTATCAAAATTTGAGTTTTCAAGCATTAATAACAAGTCAATTATTGTATTTTCCTTTTTCCAGTTGTAAGAGTCACAGTGAATCTTAGCACAGTATCATCAAAGTTTCTGTTACTTGTTTCAAATGTTATTCTCTAATTATAACTCTTTTCCTTAGAAAGCCTAACTTGTAGACATTAACACTTATATTGATTTTGTGCTAAGTTAATAAGTTGGATCTTTAAACATATCCTCTATTAGAGAATCTTTTTACAACAAAAGCTGAATTATATATTTTAATTCTTTCAATTATACCATTGTAAAACTTAGTTTTATCTTTTAATCTTGCAATTGGACTTTTGTTCTTACATTCTTATTCACAAAAATGTTCTATATTAAATTTATAGAAAATTTGATAAAACTTTTTCATTTCAGAATTTTTTTTCAAATGTAATCATTTTAAATAGTGGAGTAGATTAATTTTTATGTTGTATTTAACTTTTTCAGGAAATTGATGGAGAAGCATTGCTTATGTTGACACAGTCTGATTTAACTGATCTTTTAGGATTAAAATTGGGTCCTGCTATTAAAATATTTAATATCATTTCACTGTTACGTCAAAAAGTATTATAAACTATTGATCACTGCTAATTAACAAGTAAAACTTCATTAAACAAAGATTGGCTGCTTGAAAATGCTTTTATCATCGTCGAAACAAAAAAGTTTTCTTTTTTTTTAATACCATGGACTTGAAGTATATATACTCAATGTAAATAGGTTGTTAAGTAATATAATTATACGTAAAATAATCATAGATTGCAATAATTATGTACATAATTTTTTTTTTTGTCTGTATATATTGTAATTTAATATAACATTATGTATTATAAAAAGAATTGTGATCCAATATTGTTAAAAACTTTTTATTATCATTGTTATTTGAATTGTATTTTATTGGTAAACTTTTACCTTTTTTTTGTATTCTGTTTGTTTGCATTAATAATCATTGTATCATGTGATTACTAATACTCAAGTTATAAGAAAAGCAGGCAATCAATTTTATTCAGTGCTTATTTCTTTTTTTTTATACCACAACACAGTATGTATAGTTGATCATAGAATGATAAAAAAGAAATATATATATTTACAGTGCGTAATAGTATTACATTGTTTTCTTTTTGATTTTTTTTTTTTTTTTAATGTAATTTATGTCTTGTGTTACAAATACATATATATATATATATGCACACACATATATTTGATTAAAGTTGTTTTGTATATTACCGTTCATAGTTTTATTTATTTGTTCATTTCCTTATTACTTTTCTGGCTGTTATAGATATTACAATACTAGAAAGTATTGTAATCAGTTTAAAAAGCAAAATAAAATCAGGTTTTGTGTATGTGTTTTTGGCAGCTCTTGTACTTAATATGTCAAAAACATCTGAACATATTAAATTTGGTTGGTAACTTGTAATAGAGCATCAGTACTAATATATTTTGTATGAAAATCAAACAGTGAGTATCAGGTAGTTCCACTTTAACTCGTGTGTACTATTTCAAGGTGGAAATGTACTTTGGTAGAAACTTTAGCCGGGAACCTTTTGAAGACAATTAGTAAATAGTGTTAAAACTTTTTTTTATAATTCTCCTTCCCAAAATCAAAAATAAAACTTAATCCATGAAGATGGGATGACCACTTTACAATCCATGATACTGACTTTACCCAGGTGCAATTTTTGAAAGGTTTACTGGAACTTTTTTTAAGGACAGTATAAAAATAAATTGAAAATTTCATTCACTCCTCACCCTCTTCCCAAACCAAAAAAATTAATCTAAAAATTCATTAAATTAGAAAAAATATGAATAAATATTTGAAACTATAGAGAGGCTTTACCATTTCTTTATGAAGAAGATAAGAAAAATATAAGTTTTCTCATAGTTTTTGAGACATAAATAATTATAGTTTGCTGTTTTATAATCAATTTTTATATTCATGACTGTTATTGAAGGTTGGACAAAATTATTCATATTTTTTATGATACCAAAAAAAAGATGTGTACTTGATGTCAAAATTGTGTTTTTGTTACAGAGATTGAAATGTAGAATAACAGGTTTTTTAGTTCAGTTTTTCTTAAATTGAACAAAAAATGTAATTATTTAAAAAAAAAAAGGAATAATTAAAACTATTGCCTTAGGTTATAATTATTGTCTTAATAGGAATAATGTATTAATTATTGGGTTTTTTGCCCATTAATGTCTGCGTGTCTTATTTCCTAAATGTGATTGCAAATTTTTCTATTATCCTGCATCAACATAATTTTTCCCCATTACACCATGAGAAAGCAAAGCAAATATATTTTACATAAGAAGTGTGCATTTAATATTTGTTTTTAAACAATATTTTTGAACAAGTTCTTATAAAATAAATGTATTTTATTTGATTTTCACTTAGCATAGTCTAACCTAGTTTCTAACTAGGTCTAACTAACTAGTGTAACATATTTGATACGTTTTTAGTTGTTAAACAATACATAGTTGTAGGACAAAAAATACTGATAATTCGATGTGATAAATAAATAAAAGTCTCTTGCAGATATATGTAGTGGGAACTGTAACCTCTAACAACAGTTCAAAGCCAGCTAGGAAACTGACATTTATTTTGAAATAAAATTAACCATAACATTTGGCAATAGATATCGATCTAATTTTACATTTCATACTTTGGCTGTTAGTTCAATTTTTTCTTTTAATATTTAAAAAATGTAATTTTTGATAGTTATTTAGATGGTAATATAATACCTTCTGTGTGTAAATCAACAGAAATTCATATTCTGGTATATCTCCCATGGTATATTTTACAAACTACCTTTGGAGCAAGGATTCCTACATTATTTTATAGTTTTTTGTTAGAATGTGTTTGTAGTTTAAACTAGAATGAAAAACTATTAAACTAATCCATATTGATTTATAATGCATGTTGGGAAAGGGAAACTTGGTAAAGGAATGGCCATAATCACAATTCTTACCTTAAACACCTCTCTAATGCTTCTTAGGATTTGATCTAAGTCTAATCACTGATCTCAACAGTAAAAAGGTGCATTTTACTTGTAATTTAGATTTACAAACAAATTATTTTTTTTATTTTTAGGCCTGTTGAATAAAACTTTGCCAACTTAAAATATTATCAAATCTAATTATCCATTTATCCATTTAAATCTAATCCATTTATCAAATCTAAAGCCGATCTGAAAATTTTATTGATAGTCCACAGCAGTTATAAGCAGTTACCCTGCTCTGACAGTTGTAGTTTTATTTTGGGACAATTCTGTTGAGGCATACTGCATCTGTCAAATGCAAAAAAAAAATCATTAGAACCATGATTAATTTTCCCTTGGCAGATCTCCTCCAAAACAATTTTTAATGAATTAATTGTTACCATTCCTGTGTATTTTCATATACTCAGTATAATGTTTTTTAAACAATTTCCCTATTAACTATAGCAGAAATGTTTGTCCTATTCATAAACTGTAGCTAACGAAGAGGGTCAAATTTTACTTATGTATCTGTATTCTGAGGATGTCTGCAGTAGTTGAATTATAAAAATTGTTTTTATGTTTGTGGATTCCATTAAAATATATTTTAAATTTATACTTGCTACATGTTTTTTTTCTTTTTTTGTATTTGTTTCTATGTAACTATGATTGTACTCTTTGGAGCAAATTCTTACCTAGGTAATGGGTATGCTCTAAATTGATGTTACATTTCAACAATGAAAGAAGTAAAATATAAAAAAAAGCTAGCAAAGCGTCATCATAATTTTCACCTTTTTAATTTAAGGTATACAACATAAAACTAAAGTTTATAAGCCTCCTAAGAAGTATTTAATTAAATATAAATATATTTTACTAAATTTTGAGATTGATAGCTGAATCTACCCTACCCCCTGACCATTTAACCAAAATTAAATGGCATCAGAGATGCATAATCAGAAGTTATAAAATATTTCTAACCCAAATAAACCAATAACTGATGAAAAAATTGGCTTATGAATCAAAGTGAGATAAGTAACAGACCATCTAATTAGTCAAATTTGTTACTTTCAGTTCAGCAAAAACAAAAAAAAAAGTGTGTTTTGTTCCCATTCCTTATGGGAATAAAACCAAACACCATCAAAAAGTTTCTTAGCTATGTAAGGGACATTAAGTATGTGAAAATGATTTCTCTTTTTTGAAGTACAGGTTGTGTAAGATTCATACCTCCCTGCCTCCTTGATTGATTACGACCAAACTTAAATGAAACTGCTGTCCCATGTACAGAAATCAGTCCAATTAATAACTTTAAAACCGTTCCAGATGGAATATTGTTATTTTTTGGATAAGTTATCAGTCAACTACTTTACCTTTTGATGAGAAATAGAACTTCAACCACTAATTCGGGGTTGTAACTTAAATATTTTAAATGGTAACACCATCTATGTGATAAATCATTTTAAAGGTCCCTTTAAAACAAGAAAAATGGTATAAATTAAAAAGTTGGTATGATGTCTGTACTCAAGATGGCGACAGGGTAGTTGAATTAAAAAAAAAATTACATTGATTTAAGGAACTGTTATTGCAAATAAATTTATAAAAATTCTATTAAATGGATATTATCTAATAATTTTTTTTAAAGATATTATGCATGTTTACTTATTTACTTACATTGCATTTTAATAAATGTTTGAAATGTCTATCTCTTGTTTGACAGTCTGTTGTAAAAGGATGATACTGCAATATCAGGTGATTCCTTAGTGATGTTTTGTGCTGATTCTCAAATTCTATTTTGTACTTCATCGATATCTTGGGGCTTATTTTTAAGCTGTAAGTGGTTCCATTAAAAGTAATCCAATGGTGACAAGTCAGGTGATCTTGCCATTCTATTTGACCCCTTCAGCTAATCTATTTTCCAGAAAAAATACATTTAAAATTTCACATACCTGAAGACCAAAATGAGGTGGGACACCAACTTGTTGAAACCAAATGTTTTGGAAATTGGAGCCAACAATGTTTGGAATGATATGGTCAAAAGCAAAACATAATATTTCACTGCATTTAAAATTTCATTCAGTAAAATAGGTCCTATCAATTGTCCACCAACAATACCTGCTCATATATCTACTTCAATTAGATACTGTGTATATGCCTCACAATACCAGTGTGTATATTAGTGCAGTATCAACAATTATGGCGACTTACACTGCCATTTAAAAAAAATGTGGCATCACTAAAAATTGTCATTTAATAAATTTGGATCTCTACAAAGATCATAATTTTGCAGAACTCAAGACTTTGATTGTAGTCATCTTCATTAAGCTCTTCCACCAGATGAATTTTGAAGGGTTGAAATTTTTACTTTTTAATATTAAAATCATTGAACTTTGGCTAATGTTATGTTCTCATACTGCAGTTGTCAAGGAATGATAATTCTTGCATAATCTCTAACAATTTGTTGCAAATTTAGGCTTCCCTGGTTTTCCCCTATTTTTTAATCCTTCCTGTTTCTTGAAGTTGTTTAGTTTTTGACAATTCACAAATTTCATTATACAACCTAACTCAGTCACCAAAGCCCCTCATCTTTAAAAGTGTAACCCTCTCCTATTCAATAGATGACATGATAGCAATGTTAGCAGGTAACACAAAAAAATTTAATGTAGACAAAATTAATAGCAAACTGATTACAATAAATTTTCATAAGAAAATAACAGTGTAGTAATGAAACACTCTAAATGTAATGTTACACAATGAAGTAAGCTTCACTTTTGACACAATGGAAAGAAACCATCAATGATCAGCATGACTAGGTAACATTATTTTTATTTATTTACTCATTAAATTGGAACAAAACATTTTTTGTTAAAAACTAAAAATTTAACTTTTAAAATAAATTTTAATTTAATTCTGTTTAATTTCTTTTTATTTAATTTGAATTTTAACTTACTAAATTCAGTAATTTTCAAAATTCAAATTTTATCTCACCACAATTTTGGGTACAGACATTGTACCAACTTTTTATTTATACCATTTTTCTTTTCTTAAAAAGATCTTTAAAATGAAGTAACATGCAAGAGTGTTACCATTTAAAATATTTTAGTTACAATCCCTGGGTCACCCCCAAGAAGGGGTTGAAATTCTATTTCTTATCAAAAGGTTATTTTGTTGATCCAATGATACCTTATCCTGGATTTACAGTATTAAATAATACAGATAAATTTACAGTATTTCTTCTGGAGGAGTTTCCATACATTTGACTCACTCTGTATAGCCTCATATAGTGTACTTCATCAGTTATATAGCCAGGAAAACAAAAATGAAGTCTATATAAGGAAAATCATCAGCTGCAAATTTGGTGAAGCAAAGAAATATTTGCAGCATAAAAAATATCTAACTTATCAGACTAGATTGATGTGAAGATTACCAAGAATGTACTATAATGTGAAGATTCTATCAAGAATGTACTAGAAAACCATAATTGAGAAAAACTGCATTCAATGGTGTCAAAAGAAAAGTCATCATTTGTGAACTGGTAGAGCTGGGAGTAAGAATTTTTTCTGGGCCAGTTGCTCAACGGTTCTGTATCCTTACTAAACAGAATTTGCACAACTACTGCTTTTAGGGTTATATTTACTCTCATTCTGCATCTGAATAGCATTTTAGTAAAACATATCGGTCAGTATCCATTTGCAGAGTTGTAATTGTTAAATTATACTTCAATAAACTGAAAAAATTGTCTAAAAAAAAATTTTTTTTTGAAGAAATAATCTAGTATCCAAAATTGTAAGAACTACAGCTTCTTTGATATTGTGGCTTCCATATCTGTTTGTATCTACCTACAGTATATTCAAATTCACAAACATATACATTCTTGTTTATTATGCATATACTTTACATGTAAGTGCACACAAAATTTACAACATCAAATGATACTAGAACTAAATGAAGATTTTATACTAGCTAGCATTTATAAATAGAATGCCTGATCGTTTTGTAGAATTGAAGACATAAGCAACTGGAATGTTTTAAAGCAGTCAAAACATATATAGATCAGTGCTATGTGAATAAGAGAATGTGTGTGAGATGCAAGTAGCTAGTGGATTCCATTTATACTTACTCTTCTATTTATTAACTTACTCTGTTCATTACCTTTGTAATCAATGATATTAAATAATTTAATCATACGATTTTTTATTTGAGAAACTGCAACCCAGTTATAATTATCGGTAGAGATAATGAATTTTTGTAGCATATAAAAAATGCCAAACCTGATTAGTATTTGAGCCCAGAACCTACTGTAAGGAAAGGCAAAGATTGACCTACACTAACCATATAAATCAGTGGAATGACACAACTAAAAAGAATAGTTGATCTTAGAACAAAAAATTTAGACAGGTATACAAAACAGTGCTGCTAAACAACTTTAAAAAAATATTTAACCTCAGTGCCCAAGGCACTACCTCCAATCAGTTTCTGCATTGGGTGGTTTAAGAATCATTGGATTAATCAATCGATGGATATATATTTTTTTTCAGTAATTTTGGGTGATAACTCAATCAGCCACAATATTTCAATTACTATTTGTGTTTAGAAAAACATGTTAAATTACTCTGTGTAAGAAAAACAAACACTGTTATTTATTATACGTTTTTCTTGTTTGATATTATCTAATAACTCAACTATTACTATCATAAAGTTGGGAACATTAATAGTTTGGTTTAAAAAGAGATTAAAAATAAGGTGAAACCAACTTGAAGATGGGTTCAACTAATACCTGAATATCCTGTTTTAAATTTGTAAGCAGGATATTCAAGTATTATAGGTTATTCTGTTATTCCAATTATAGGATTTGTTATATTGGGTTACCTTCATACTTTCATAATAATCTTTGTCGCAGAGAGAACAATAGTTGGATTAAAAACAAAAATTTTTTGATGTCAAAATTGTGAGAATTAAAAAAAAAATTAGCACATACAAAACATAAAAGAATGACAAAACACTCATGTAGAGTTTGTGCTTTAAAATATATGTAGACATCATGAAAGGATAAAATGGGTTGATCAGACATTGTTAACAGCAACAAATGGACACTGGTGTTTGGATGAAGCCTACATCAAACATTTAATATAAAATGGCCTAGGAGAAGAAAAAGAATGAGAAATTGTAACTTCAAGAAATGATATATTTATAAACGTATAAAAATATGTTTTTAATTATTTCAAGAGCTGTTGTATTTGTTAATCTATTCAGTATTCTTTTTTATGTAAAGATATTTTAAGACATAAAAATATTTTATATTTTAACATGAAAGTGATGATAGAATTCAATAATGTTTCTTACATCAAATTCATAGTTTTTAAATAAGTTTTTGGATATTATATTTTTGGATGTTTGTTTTTATCTTTTAAACGCATATGTTCTATTAGAATACGTTTCAAGGTCAGTAATGACTATTATTTACACTCACTCTAAGTAATTGGGTAAATATAACTGATTAAATGGTATTGGCAGTTGAATAAATTATTTTCTAATCTCAACACATACACTATATCCAACAACATTTTACCACTAGATTGACTTTTAAAATTTTACTGACACGTTTAGATTAGCATATTTCTGCGAGAAACTGAAATTAAATAGTGTGAAATATTCTGAGAAAAGTCAGTCAGAAAAAATGTTAAGAACTAGGTATTTGTTTTTTTTTATATATAAATTTCAAGTTATTTGATATAAATTTCATATCGGTTTCAATAATGTTGATAAATTTTGATGATAATTTGCATTACAAATCGGACTAACTCATTAAATTAAATCATTATTATAGCGACAATTAATTTTTGAAGAAACCGCCGTAAAATTTACGTTATTTCTTTTCAGTTGGATTAGAACGTGGGTGTCATTTGATAAAATAGTTAAATATTCAATTTACAACATTATTTTGTGTTAAAATTAGATATCAAAGGCAACAATTACATTTATAGAAAAAAGGAAAATAAAATTATTGAAATTTTCAGTAGCCGACTATGTTATCAGATTTAGCCGTCACAATTTTTTTAAAAATTTGTTTGAATGGACATATCTTTAGTTCAAGGAAAACTAGTGAAGTCTATTTGCAATCGTTATGTGTTTTTTGCCAGTCAGTGAAGCCTGTGTAAAAGGAGATATTAGAAACAGGTGACTGTATGTAGTAGGTTATTTGCGTCATAGGTTAGGTGAATGAAAACTATTTCAGTGAAGGACGTACAATTTTAAATCAATTTGTGGCGGTCGATTGGGCACAAGTTTTCTGTGTGTTATTAAAATGGTGTCAAACTATTATGTTTATTTCATATATTGTATTTTATAATTTAACATATGTATAGTACAAATAGTGTTGAAGTTACCTTTAACTTATACTTGAAAACCGATGTTAATTAACCTAACTGCTAATAAAAAGAATACGTCTGTTGTAATGGATACTTTAAGGTAAGCTAATTTAGTCGTCTTTTTTGGAAAGAATATGATTGGATTGTTTGTAAAAATATTCTTATTTTAGTAGGTATGTGTATTGTTACATATTTGTAGTGTTAAATAATTTTAACCATGCAGGTATGAGTGAAAGGTTCTGGTTCCTAAATATTATAGATATACTATTTCGTTTTGTTAGATATAATTTATTCAAGTGATTTAGATTGTAAATTAAACCCTTTATTCTTATCTGGAATATACATCACCTATCACATTGTGATAAATTTGCTGAAAATCAATAATTTTAGCTCTAAGCAAGCCCTCCATTTTTAACCTACTTTTTTGAAAATTATTTTCATTTATTAAATTCAGCAATTTTATTTGTCAATCACGTACAATCATTGTATGCTAATCAGGATTACAGTAGATTTTTTAATTTAATTAATTAGATAAATGTATTTTTTAGTTTTTCTAATTACTGCTACTTGTAAAAGTGAAATGAAATGGGTTTTTAAATTGTTCGGTAACTTGTTTAGATAAAGATTTCTATGATTAAAAGGAATTTTAAAAAATGATTTTTTTATAAGTTTTAGTTTTTGCAGTAGAATTGGAATTACCCATACTTCCTGCTGTAGAATAAATATTACAAAAAAAATTCTGATTAGGGTTTTGGAAAAATTACTGTCAAATTTAAAACAAAAATTATTCTTGGGAGATCTTGAAAGCTGGTCTTATTTCACAATGAAAATCCAAAGCTTACAATATTCATTCATTCAATACCTTAATATTCAAGAATATTGTAAGATTTTTACAGATATTTGTAAGTCGTAACTATTCTGCCTCTGTAAAGCTAAATAAATTTTACTAAGAAAGAACCAAATTCTGTTGATAATTTTTAATAAAACTGTAACTTCATTTTACCAAAAGTTATATAAATTGTGAACAATACGATTTCTATTTTTCAGTTTATTTAAATAAATATTTTATTACATCAAATATAAACATAGACCAAAATTTGTACATATATTATTTTTATTGATCAATTTGAACGATTAACATAAATTATTAATTATTGAAATAATAAATATTAAACTAAAACAGAAAAATCTTAATAAATAAAATACATAAAATTAATTTTGTAAATTCAGAAAAGTTAATTAAGAGTATTGCAAATTCTCATTTTAAAAAAGGTTGAATTTAGTCATAGAAATCATTTACTAAACAAGTTACAATACAATATCAGAAAATCAGTTAATTTCATAGTTGCAAATAGCAATAAATAAATCTTTTATTCTGATTAGAACATAATAAGTAAATCATATCAGAAGTGGGTAGGTTATGCTCTGGGTTGAATAAAAAAAAAAACTGCACTGCCATTTTTCTGGACAGATTAAGAGAAACCATGATAAAACCTTGATCAGCAAAATCCATACTTAATTATAAAATAAAAATAGATGTGGTTAAAGTCCATATCGATTATTTAAACACCTGAGATAATATTAAGGTAAATATATGAAGATTAGTAATTATAAAAAATAACTACAAAATAAATCATAGTTCAGAAGAAGATTGCTTTGAGTAATGATGATTTTTGTACGTGTTGAAATACAAACAAAATTATGTTTTTCTTTAATTTTTTAATTATTATTATTTAAATGTTTATAGACAGAGTAACACAGTTTCTTTAAAACAGTGTTTATCATTTTAAATAACAGTGTTTTTCATTTTTAAATAAGAGTGTTTATCAATTTTAAATAAATTGATTCTATGATTTTTAAATGGTTCGGTATGTATTAAAAATTTCAGTGGAAGCCATAATAATGAAACCCCTTCTTTTAAGTGAAGTATTGTGTGGAGTTGCATAAAAACAACCCTGCTTTCTGGTTTGATAATGGTGGATATTCTAATTTTTTATGAATAAGTGACTAACCTGTTTAGCAGAGATTGGACGTTTATAGATAATATAAACACACAGGTAAACAATTAAAAAAAATCTAAGACCACATTTACCTCTCTCTTTTTTCCTGTTTTGCCTCCGGTAACTACCGATTAGATAATTCTTCAGAGGATGAATGAGGATGATATGTATGAGTGTAAATGAAGTGTAGTCTTGTACATTCTCAGTTTAACCATTCCTGAGATGTGTGGTTAATTTGTGAAACCCAACCACCAAAGAACACCGGTATCCACGATCTAGTATTCAAATCCGTGTAAAAATAACTGGCTTTACTAGCACTTGAATGCTGTAACTCTCGACTTTCCAAATCAGCTGATTTGAGAAGACTCGTTAACCACTAGATCAACCCAATCGTTTAAGACCACATTTACCTAATTAATGAAAAGCTAACTACAATTCTTATTAGCCTACAACATCATCTTATTGAAAAATAACAGAATTTATAGACGATTTTATAGGTATTATAGTGGTAATTATAAGAAGTATATATATATATATATATATATATATATATATATAATTTTTTTAATGTGGCTTCACCCGCAATATCTTTTTAAATAGCAAACTTATTTATTTATAATTAAAAATTATTTAATCAAGAATATTGCTTTTAGCAATATTTGCCCAAAGCTTAAAAATATATTTATAACCTTGATAAGGGCAGATTTAGAATGTAGCATAGAAAAGTTAACCATTGCGGTAAACTCGAATAGAAATGAAAATAACACTGATAGTAGACAAAACAATTTTTAATGTTTCTCCAAGGGGTGATACCATTTCTTGAATTGCGTTTTTCATACAAATTTTTTTAATAATATTATAAATACTTTAAATGAATAAATATTTTTTTATAAATAGCCCTAGGCACATCTACTCACATCCAGATGTGAGTGAGGGAAAGGCATTTTCAAACACATATTACATCCCGTAGTTCTGTATGAAGTTGATTAACAGTATCATGGTGATTGTTGTATTTTTGTTTGCAGAGAAAATTTTTGCAAACTTCTTTAAATGAAGCCCAAGCTGCACTTTCTACATTATTTAACATTGAGTTAAATACATCATCTTTGAGCAACTCTCTTATTTGAGGATCAACAAATATTCCTTCTTTAATTTTTCCTTCATTTACATTCGGAAATTTCTGCCTGATGTACAAAAATCCAGGATTATCCTTTTCATTGCTTATACAAAATTTTCATTAGACCTAGCTTGATGTGGAAAGGGGCTAAAAATATTTTTGTGGGTTCAACTAAGGACTCATGAATAATGTTTTTCCCATTTAGAGTTAAGTTATTTCGTCTCTTCCACCCTGGTAACATAATGTTTATCCCTAGCTCAGTTGTCCCATTCGCAAAGAAAACATGTACTTAGTATAGGCTAACTACATGCCTAATAAAATAGCTATAACTTTCAGGTTACCACATGTTCCAACTTTGGTTTTTGTAATTATTTTTCAAGAACGTCTTTCATCACATTGTATGTCTCTTTCAAATTAATACCATAAGTGATTGGTATCGAAGGATATTTGTTACTGTTGTGTAGTAGAACCACTTTTAACCTATACTTGAACGAATCCATGAAAAGGCGCCAGTCCTCAGTTTTATGAACTTGTCGTAAGTGCAACATAAGCTCATCAGTATTTGTGCAATAAGCTAAATTATGTCCATCAATAAAGTACTGAGAAAGTTCTTTTCGTCGGCTTTGAAAGCCCGAAATTTTTGTATTTTTTGAAGTAAATTCCAACCTGGCAGTCATGATCCTAACAATTCAGCTTGATTCTTTGATTAAATTAAATTCCTAACCAAGTCATTTAATTCCCCTTGTGATATAAGATGCGGTTTATTGGAAAATAATTCAAAATCATTGTTGTCTTCTTCAGTACTGCCTGATTCTTCATCGCCGCTTTCGAAACATACATTAACGGTGGCTCAGGAACTGGAATAATTTCACTGTGAGGTACAGGCTTGATTGCAGATTGCAATGAAGGATATTTTACAATATGTTTAGATTTTTTAGAAATTCCAGACACACTTGTCAAACGAAAGTAACAATTGGTTACATGATCCTTTGGTTCACGCCAAACCATAGGTACACCTATGTTAAAGTGGGTAAAGCCTTCCGTCTACCTTTCAGCCATTCTCTTAAATATACAGAACATGCATACTACATGAAGATCCCACGTCTTATCTTGATCACTAATTTTACACTGAAAGTACAAATGATATACTTTTTTAATTAAAGGTGTAATTTTTTTTTTCTATTTGATTTTACTGTAAACTCACCACATATATAATAAAAGGCATCCACATAATTTACACAATTTCGAGGCATTATGACACTGCACTGTTAACAAACTTAAGATAGCAATAAGACTGAACAAAATTAATTCATTACTAAATCCAGTGCTTAATATAAACAACACAGTTGTGTTTTCAGCTACATGTTTTAACCTGCACAGACACGGTTAATCTTGTCCATGAAGGCTCACTTTTCAGTATTAGATATGATGTCAGTATGTGACTATATGATTTAATTCTTGTCCAGTATTATTTATTTATAGCTTACATTAATTATGTTAACAAAGTTAAACAATAAAAAATGAGCTAACAAGATACAATATAGGAGCTTAAAATGCTAACTATACGTTGAAAAATGAAAAAAAATCCTTTAATTAAAATTTAAAAATTTTTCAACAATGGCGGGTGATAGAAAGATTCTAAGTTCATATTCATTTTCAGCACCAAAAAAGAGTTTAAAATCATTATCGCATGTTAGGAAACAAAAATTATGATTGTCATTGTAATTTACCAGCCGTTACCAGTTCACATAATCTACCATAAGTCGAACCTTTGGACATTTGAAATAAATATTCATCCATTCATCGCATCTCTAATAGTTGTGACTCAAATTATTTTAAGTCATAGTCGAGAATTCTTCCAAGTTTTCCACCACGTATGACAATTAATTTCCCGCACTTCGGTCGTCAATAGTTGTTTATAGTACACGAGATGAGAAAGAGATCGAAAAAGACACGCACTATCTTCTACAATGGGTATATGTGGTAATAATTCTCCATTAACATTTAAATTATCTATGCGAAATTTTGTGCATTAAATTAATTAATTAATTTTGACTACAACAATTTGGTCAGTACAGGATCCGAAAGTTTAGTGATCTAAGATTGTGGGTTTCAAAACAGTCGGCCTCCATCTTAAAAATATTAATTATAAAAGTTTATCTGTACTTCGTACGGGTAAAAATGTATTTCGCCCGGTACTTAGCGTTACACGACAAACACCACTATGATGTGACCGTACTTCGTTTTCTCATTTTTAAAAAAGAATTCTTATTTTGTTTTTTTGGAAGCAGGTGCAGCCAGATGCACATGCAGCAAGCTGTGTCGGTACAGCAGCCGTACCGTAAAATGTCGCACCCCTTAAAAATCGAAATTCAAAAATAATGTAAAAGGTATATTTAAGTATTTATCTGAAGAGTACAAGTATTTGTGATTACCAATCTAGTGATTATCTTGTTTAGTATAGTCAGAAATTGGAAAAATTTGCTATCGTTGTTCAAGCAGTTCTGCCTTTCTTTACTCCTTTCAAGGTGGAATTTCGAAAATCTAGAACTTTGTTTTTAGATATTTACGTGAAAATTACAAACCAAAAATCAAGTTGATGTCTTCATTTCTTACAGAGAAATTAAAAATAGCCAGGTCTCAAAGAAAATTGAAAATCATTTTAACCCTTTAAACTGGGAATTAAAAAAAATCTAGTTGATAGCTTCATTTTTTACTGAGGAATTAAGAGAATAATAAATTTCATTGTTACTTCATTTTAACCCTTTTAACTCAGAATTTAAAAAAATCCTTTTTTTTTAGTGTGCGCTTACACTGTAGGAAGAACACGTACACAAATTTTCATTAATTTATCTTAAGTAGTTTTTGCTGGGTATTGATGAAAGTTATAGTCACTCAAGACAAGTTGCTTATATAGGAACAGATGATATATATCAACAAAATTGTTTTGATTTTAAATAATCTAATGAAAACCAAATTATTTTTTGTAAAAAAAATTTACAAACAAATACTTGTGTGGGATTTCTTTCAGGACTCTTAAATTGAAATATTTATGAGTAAGTTTGTAAAAACGTAAATAAATACATTTAAAAAACTTAATGAATAAAATAATTTGTTATTACAAAATTGTTGAAAATAGAAAGAAACATTTTAAAAATGAGCAAAATTATGTAGTTCATTTATTTTAAAAATATAACACAAACTTTAAAAGCAAAGAAAAACAAAATAAATTTAATTGTAATAATAGGAATAAATATAAACTAGAAAATAAAAACGTAATTACAATATTGTATTTAAAAGTAGGAAAATATTTAAATACACAGTTTTAAAAGAATACAGACCCATATTATAATTCTGGAATATAAAGTATGAAATGTAACATAAAGCTTGTCAAAATAATAAACCAAAAATATCCATTATGCCAAAATAATTAATTTAAAAAAATATTATAAAGACTGAAGATATAAATTGAAGGAAAGTAATTGAATGGTTAGGTAAAATATGTTTGTTTTAAAAATAGAATTCTATTAAGTTAGAAGTACAAGCCAAATATGTTAATCTATAAACCAATGCACCATCTGTTAGTTTTGAAGAATGTTACAACTACTTAAAATTCTGCTTGTTTACTTGCCCACTAACATAAAAATTATGTGTACTTGCATGTAATATAATAAGAGTTATCTTGACATATATATATATATTTATTTATACATACACAAATAGATGACCAAGTCAAGATATAAGACTATAACGTTTAGTGAAATTTTATATAGAGAATTTCCTTTCGTTTAATTTCTGGTTACACACTTAATAGATATCACTATTGAATTGTATTTTCTCGTATTTGAAGAATATTATCTTAAAAATATATAATCTTTTGTAGTTAATATGTAGAATTTTAAACATCTTTTGTGAATCTTTTGACTCGTCTTCCGATAATTTTTTTAATAGCCATTTTGAATTTGAATAATTTATTTTTTTTCTTGTTTCTCCAAAAAAATTTAAATGAAATTAAGACATTTGTTTTATTATCTCTGATTTATTAATATATCTGTATAACAAACTGGTAAACTGCAAACTTACAAAACCTGATCGACCTGACATCAGGAATGTCTCTGATAGCAGTATCCTGAAAATTGAAGGGTGAAAAGTAAGATTAATATGCCATTTATCTAAGCCACATTTAATCAACCTATTTCCATAAATACCAATTTAAATGATATTCTGTGCAGTTTTACTACATGTTGGCATTTATTTGTGGCTAATGATCGTAGAGGTTAATATCATTGAAATTTAACATATCTTGTATATTATTTTATAGGTCTAACTTTGATACTTTCTTAAAACCCTTCGGCATTTAGATTAATCCTATTCTTATTAAAGTATTGTAAAATTGTTATAATCTTACTTATTATTACTAAATTGTCTAAAATTGAATCCTTCAATTTAGGAGTTGTTACCTATAAATAATAATCAATAATATAATGGTTGTATTAGTAATGGGCAAAATAAATAAGAGGTCTATTGGTTATGGAATGTCATATTTAATATTTACAACTCTGAAAATTTAAAGCAAACATACACAGTATTCTATTTGATAAATATGATGTCACTCCTAATGCCACAGTTGACATTTTTTTTATACAGATTAAATATATTTTGTAATTAAGTTTTTTCTTTCATCCAAAACCATGTGTTGGTTATGAAACAAAACAGTTTCATATTAAGAAAGAAATCTTAATATTTCTTTCCAAAAGATTATTTTTTTAATTCCTGGAAAATATTGAGAGATCGAATATGAGCATTTAACTTTTATCATTTGTGATAATTTTAACAGGCCTTTTAAATTATTTCTGATAATTTCTGTAGAAAATATCATTTTTAATTGATTTATGGTTTATAATGCCTTCTTATAAACAGTTTTTCTTTTAGAGTGAAAATTCTATAAAACAATCAATATTATAATTCAGATTTAAAAAAAATTTGATGTGGACACTACATGACTTCCTTGTACGCCTATTAAATTACATATACACATTTTTTTTAAATGAAAAGTATATAAAATTTTATTTTGTTAATAATTTCTGATATTTTTTTTTTTTTATTGTTATTATTGAATAATTATTTATTATTATTTAACAAATAACTAATTTAACACTTGCTTTCATTTCCATCTGTTTGAGATATTGTCAATCTCTTCATCAAGCAACATGAATTCTTAACTTACGAAGCAGTAAGAATTATGCTGAATCTGTGTTAGGTAGAAGCTGATTTTTTTTTTAACATTATCCGTTTCTAATACACACGATTTGGCTATTCTGTTTGAACATGTTTAGAATTACAGTTGAATTTATTTTATTACTGATTTTGAATCTAACCGTATAAGATTTTGTTAAACTCTTCATTACAAATTATATTACTCCGGTTTAACCGGCTGTTAACATAGCTTATTTTATTATTATTTAAAAAAAGCAAACTACCAGGGTAAGTCGATTATTATCCGCAATGTAGTTATAAATTTTATTGCGATACAAATAGGAAACATACAGTACATGATTTTTCAACGTAGTACCCTTGCATTTCAACGCACTTGGTCCATTGTTGCACAGGCTTCCTGATGCCCTCATAAAAGAAGGTTTTCGGTTGAGCTGCAAGCCAGAAATGCATCGCTTCTTTCACTGTTTAGTCCGAGGCCCCTTAATGCCTCTTTGAGTGGACCTAACAAGTGTTAGTTAGAAGGGGCAAGATGAGGACTATATGGAGCATGAGCCAGTACTTCAAAGTTGAGTTTCTGGAGCGTTTCAGCAGTGTGGGCAGCAGTATGTGGACGAGCATTGTCGTGCAACAACACAACACTTTTCGACAGCAGTCCTCGGCGTTTGCTTTGAATTGCAGGCTTTAGCTTGGCAGTAAGCATCTCACTGTAACGCGCACTGTTTATTGTTGTGCCCCTTTCCTGGTAATGTTCCAGTACTGGGCCTTGTGAGTCCCAAAAAACCGTAAGCATCAGTTTTCCCGCGGATGGTTGGGTCTTGAACTTTTTTTGCTGGGCAAATTTGGATGTTTCTATTCCATACTCTGCCGTTTACTCTCCGGCTCGTAATGATGGATCCATGTTTCGTCACCAGTGATGATTCTGTCTCTGTAATGATTATGTCCCTTTCGTTACCGTAGCGATCCAAATGTTTTTGGCAGATGTCCAAGCGCGTTTGTTTATGCAACTGTGTAAGTTGTTTTGGGACCCATCTTGAACAGACTATATGAAACCCAAGTCTGTTGTGGGTGATTTCGTGAGCAGAACCGTGACTAATTTGCATACGATGTGCCACTTCATCAATAGTTACTCGTCTGTCTAAGAAAACCGTGTCACGTGCACGCTCAACGTTTTCCTCATTTGTGGCGGTAAACGGTCGTCTGGCTTCTTCGTCGTGCGTAACACTTGTGCGACCGTTTTTTAATTTTTCAATCCGTTCGTAGACACTCCGTTGCGGCAACACACTATTCCCGTACTGTACCGAAAGTCTTCGATGAATTTCGGCCCCTGATACACCTTCCGACCACAAAAAACGGATCACTGAATGTTGCTCTTCTTTGGTGCTAACAGACAGCGGAGCGGCCATGGTTAACGGCAGGGCAGCAATAATGAAACTAACCTAGGAGCATCAAACCTGTACAGACATAAGAACAATTAAACCACGCGTGCGTCTTCTACGCAACACGACAGTACTACCAGCATAACAAAAATATAACTAAATTGCGGATAATAATTGTCTTACCCTCATATTATTAGATGAAACTGAAAATCCGCTTGAAGAAAATAATTAAGAATTTTGTAATATTTGTTTTATTATGATATTCATGATCTGATTTAGCTTTCGTTTTATGTAACTGAATTGATAAAAGACAGGCTTACTGGTTATTTGTCGATTTTTTGAGTCAGGATGAATTGAAACCATTTTTTAGCTCTAATCTTGAATGTAGGATGCTATTAGAAATTGTTTTACATAGTATTTACGCAGGTTTTATATAACAGTGATACTTTTTTACATTGTTGTGAAGCAGGTACTGATAAAAAATTGGTGAGGCAAATTGTCAAGGTTGTTTGACCTTCATTTTTGCAAAATAGTTAAATATGTATCTGTTCACAATTTGATTATAATTAATTACTTTCTTGCGTTCCAATAAATTATGTAAAAAATTTTTTTAAATTTTCTTCTACAGTTCAAAGTATCTGAACTTCAAGAGGCATCAGTCAGTATCGCTTTCTCTAAGTTCACTATATTGTCAGTTTCTGTGTACAACATAGTAAGGGTGAATGTCTGTTGCATTTCAGTGGACATGGCACGCTTATTGTAACAGTAAATAAACGAAGTACAAAAGGCAACAGAAGATTACTTCTCTCTGTATGTCCTTGTCCTGTAGTTAAAAAATCCTGGCATGGTGTACTCATTTCTTGGATCACAGTTTATGAATTTGTTATGTGGTAATTCTCAAAATGTTTTATGGCACTACATTAAGTGTAAAATGACTTGTGGTGCTTGATCGGATGCATGGTTCTTTTACAGTCTAATTTGTTTTTTGAAAATTGTAAAATTCATTTATTGTTAGTTGTGACCTCTATCATTTTGTAAATGTGAATTAGAACTGATCCTGTTCCCACCATTCATTGGAATTGTTAACTTTTTGTACTCTGTGGCAGCTTGTTATTAAAAAATCAGATGATTATTGGGAGGCCTGGTTGATAGCACAAATTAAGAAAAGTTTGTTTAGCAGGAGGAGAAAACAGTCCAGGATGTGTTGTGTTATTCTTCGCAACAATGGGTATTAGTCAGGGTTTGTAGGGAGGCAGAAGATTTTTGTAATCGCTGTTGACAACTGTTCCTTTGAAATTTCATTGCTGTGAAAGTGTGCAATATAGTTGATGATGATGAAAAATTTTATCACATAACTATTAACCATAGATTGAATGTTGTTGATCCAGAAAAAATCTAACCGCATACTCTGAAAATGGAATTGATGTAGTGTTTGACAAAGGTGAAATACAAGAAAATGTATGGTACTCATGAGGAGATGCTCAGTGGTTATTTATGTGACCTGTCAGAGTTAAAAATCATGTTTTATAGAGCTCAACAAGATATTAAGGTACATTTTATGGTATTTGCCGCCACCTGATTAAGCTACATTTGATAAAATGGTGGGTGTATGATAACCCCCAAAGTATCATTTCTACAACAAAAAAAAATATCCTCCCCCATCAAACCACACAACAGAACTGTATTCATATAACTTACCACGATAATCTGGCAAACTACAAAAGGCCTTAAGTCTTAATTCGTTGTCATTTATAGTAAATTATTGACTCATTTAAAAGATTCTCCTACTAATACATTCAAAATAGTTTAAAAAAATATTTTAATTTCTTTTCTTTTAATTTTAATCCTTGAATTTTCTAGATCTCTTTTTCCTTGTAACAATATGTGCTCAAATGATTATTATTCTCACCTTCAAAACTTGCTTTTTATTTATTTATTATTTTGGTATCTTCATTAGTTTTCTTTTATTTTGTATATCTATTATTTTTAAGAATTAAAAGGAAATTAGCCACTTCAATTTTTTTGTAATTAATTCTATATTATGGCATTGATTGTGGTTCTCTTTGATCTGTTAAGGAAAATACTGGAATAATTGTGTTTTTTAAATGTGAAGTAATGCGTAGTGCATTTTTACTAGTCGTGATAAAGTATGTATTATACACTATATAATGTATAAAATTACACACACACATACATTTTTTATGTATATATATATATATATATAACTTTTTTCTGATATTGTATGTACAGTTAACTCCCGATTATCCGCAAGCGGGTTAACCGCGATGCCTCTTGGAAAAAATTAAGTTTTAAAAACTTAATTTCAGTAGCTAAAAATGTAATGTTTTTTCATCGTTCTCTGATAGGGGTTAAAAATTCATTTTCT
Organism: Lycorma delicatula; assembly: GCF_047948215.1. Lineage (NCBI taxonomy): Eukaryota > Metazoa > Arthropoda > Insecta > Hemiptera > Fulgoridae > Lycorma > Lycorma delicatula. The sequence continues at coordinate 153,849,605 of NC_134458.1, forward strand.
GCTTAAATGTGTGCTTGTTTCGAATATGATAATGATGTTACTATATTGTGTTAATTATTATGCTACGGAAGCTGTGAAGTTCAATTAAAAGAAAGTGTTTTCAGTCTCTAAAACAACAATCAATTGCCTCTTATTAAAAAAAAAGAAATACTGAAAGAGTAAAATGCACAGTTACTTTTTCCTATAGTTTTTAATAAATGTTTGTTAATGCATTAAGTCGTTCATACTTTACTGCATGAACAATCTATTCACGTACAGTATTAAATATAGTGAAAATTTGTTGTGTTAATACGTATTTTGAATACGAGGGTTATTTTTTTTTCAAGGTCCGATCGGTCACGAAATTAAAACCACAGTGAAAATAAAAAAAGATTATTTGTGACAAGTACTTACATAGTTACGCTATTTCTCTACATAGTCGCCACTCCGATTTAGACATTTTTCGTAGCGTGGTACCAACTTTCCAATACCCTCGTCATAGAACGGAGCCGCCTGTGTTTTCAGCCATGTTTCTACGCTGGTCTCCAGCTCGATATCTGTGCTAAAATATTGTCCTCCTAGCTAGCGTTTCATGTGAGCAAAGAGGTGAAAATCGGATGGAGCCAAGTATGGGATGGGATGGAGCTGTATGGTGGGTGATCAAACACTTCCCAACGAAAACGGTGCAGGAGTTTCTTTGTTACAGCTGCAGTGTGCGGCCGAGCATTGTCATGGATAAAGACAATGCCTGATGACAACATTCCTCTCCGCTTATTCTGAATTGCACGCAAATAGTCACGCAGTATGAGGCTGCAGTGATGGTCGTGCCACGTTCCATGAATTCCACCAAGAGAACTCCATTCCGGTCCCAGAACACAGTAGCCATACACTTTCTGTTGGAGAAGGTTCGCTTGAACTTCTTTGGTTTACTGGAATGAGAATGAGAATGCATCCACTGTTTGGATTGTTCTTTTGTTTCTTCAATTTCGAAATGGACCCATGTCTCGTCCCCTATGACAATTTAGTTCAAAAAATCTTCTCCTTCATTGTGGTAGTGCTGGAGAAACATTAGGGAGGCGTCCATTCTCATTGTTTTGTGATGGTTGGACAGCATCTTGGGAACCCATCTCGCACACAGTTTCTGGTACTGAAGTCTCTCACTCACAATGGTGTAGAGAGCTGACCTTGAAATTTCAGGAAACGAATCGCTCAATACAGAAATTGTGAACCGACGATTTTCTCGAATTGCCTCATCCACTCGCTCAACGAGATCATCGGTAGACACTCTCTTCCTTCCCTGACCGCCTGCATCATGAACATCTGTAGGTCCTGCTTTAAAGTTCCTGCACCATTGTCGCACTTAGAAGTTTCACCGTACACATTACTTATTCGTCGATGAATTTCAGCTGTATTACACCCCTCAGCCTGAAGAAATCGAATTACAGCACGCATTTCACACTTGGCGGGAGATGCTATTATTGTAGACATGTTTACGTGGTAGCTGCGTGCAGAACTAAACGAAGTGTCGCGGCTTGATTGAAGGCCATACTAGAGACGCTGCGCAAAGGTTCATCTGATTTTTGCGCGGGTTTTTATTTCGCGACTGATCGGACCTTGAAAAAAATAACCCTCGTAAATCCCGGATTGTTAATTTTACCAGGTACATAATAGTGTAGTGTGGCGTATTCTATTTTCTTTTATTATTTACCGTTATACCTTAATATAATAGTTCATGTAAATACTCTACTGCAGTACAGGATTAGATCATTTTAACTCATATTATTAAATTAAATATTATTTTTGGATCAATTGCGATTTTGCTATGATTTTGAATTAACCGTAATCTTACCAGTTAACGCGGATAATCTGTAGTTGACTCACACATACACACACACACACACACACACACACACACACACACACACACACACATATATATATATATATATATATATAGATTAGATACTTACGTACGAGAGGTTATCTCTAAAGTAAAACGACAGTTTCATTGTAAAAAATTTTTCTGAAAACTTCATAAATATCTATTTTTCTTAAACTACATGAATTAAGACATTTATCGTAGCGATACACCAGCTTCAATATACCCTCGTCGTATTCTTCTGCCGCCAGTCCATTTAGCCACTTATTAACAGCATTTTTCAGTTCATCGTCACCCGCAAACTGCTTACCATTCAAAAATTCCTTTAATTACCCCAAAAAATGGTAATCAGAAGGAGCGAAGTCCGGAATATGTGGAGGGTGATCGTAAATTTCCGATCCAAATGTTCTCAGTAAATCACGTGTCGGACCCGCAACATGGAGACTTGCATTTACTTGCAGCAAGATGACGCCGTCGGTCAGCTACCCGCGTCGCCGATTTTGAACGGCGCGTCGTAACTTACGTAGATTTTCGCATTAGGCCTCCGCATTTATAGCCGTTTCTCGTGGCATGAAATCAATCAGCAGTATGCTAAACCGATCCCAAAAGACTGTGGCCATCAGTTTGCGTACAAATGGCTGTGGCTTAACTTTGTTGGTCTGGTTGGTGATTGAGGATGACTTCATTCACTTGACTGCCGTTTTCTCTTTGGCGTGTAATACGAAATCCATGGTTCATCGCCGGTAACAATTGAATTAAGGAACTCATCGCCTTTTTCTGTGTAGCGCATCAAAAATTCAAAGGAAACATTCCATTCGGATTTTTTTGTGACGTTCCGTTAAGATGTGCGGCACCCAGCGTGCACAAACCTTTCTGAAGTCTAAATGGTCATGAACAATGCGACCAACAACAGCTCTTGAAACATCAGAAAAAGAAGGGCCAGGTCGGAAATCGTTGAAGTCCTCGGTGATTATCGAGGGCCTCCCCGAACGTTCTTCATCGTGCACATTAATTCTGTACCTTTCACACCATTTTCGGACGTTTCTTTCATTCATTACATTATCACGGTACACAGAAAACAACTGCCTATGAATTTCAGCCGGCTTAACGTTTTGATGGTTTAAAAAACGTATGGCTACACGTATTTCACAGTCGACGGCAACATAAATCTTCCTATTCATTTTATAACGCAATAACTCACACGTAATCAAAGATACTACAACGCCACAGCTTACAGACAACAATGCAGTGTGTGCATTACTAGTGTGGCTATGAACGACACAGGTTCGCCAACTTTAAGGAGAGAAATTTCCCAGCGGTCTTTACTTTAGATATATTCCTTAATGATTCAGGATAGAGGGAGATAATTTGGGAACTGATCTAGAGCTTGATACAGATACAAGTCTGAAAATGCTTGCTAGGTTTGGCCAAACTTAAAGGACTAATTTAGGACATGAAAATAATCCAAAAGGTACATATGGATAAATGCTCCTTTACCCTGTGTTTGCTGTTTTGGGTGCATTTTTTTTTTCATTAAACTGATTTTAAAAACAGATGGGATATTTTAATGAAATTTGTTGTACATGTATCCAAAAACATATACTAAATAAATAAGTTTGAAAATTTTACCTTATAAAATCTCATAATGGCACCATTAGAATTTTTTAATCAATTGATCTCTAAATAATAATTTTATCGCACAAAACATAATTTCATTTCTGAATCTTTGTTTTGCATATAACAAAAAATAACTGATTTTAAAAACAGATGGGATATTTTAATGAAATTTGTTGTACATGTATCCAAAAACATATACTAAATAAATAAGTTTGAAAATTTTACCTTATAAAATCTCATAATGGCACCATTAGAATTTTTTAATCAATTGATCTCTAAATAATAATTTTATCGCACAAAACATAATTTCATTTCTGCATCTTTGTTTTGCATATAACAAAAAATATGTGCTCAAATGTATTATAGGTTAAACTAACGGTTAACCTGTAATACTACTCTAGTGATTAAACTCATTACAAATCGGCTGATTTTTGAAGTTGAAGATTCTTATAAAAAATGGTTGCTTTTGAATGGATTTGAATGTTAGACCAGTATAATTTTGTGGTTGGGGTTCAGTTAACCACACATCTCAGGAATGGTCATCCTGAGTCTGTAGAAGACTACATCTCATTTACATATCATCCTCATCTCATTGGAGCATGGGGGCTGCTTATTATTCACTAGTTGTAGTTGTAACAGATGTATATACTGGGAATAAAAAAAATTTATTAGAATTTGCTGCATAATTGTTAGTTACTAACATCTTCACTGATTAATTTGAAAATATTTAATAAAAATAAATTTTGTTATTAGTAAGCGAAAACTGTCGCAAAATTCTCAGATTGAATAATTTTGGCGATCCAATTTAACAATTTCAGCCATATCTCAGATTTTGACTGATGTACATAAACATTTAAATAACAGTGTACATAATATTTACAAAGCAATTAATAATTAAAAAATTCAATGGCAGCTAATTTGGAATTTTTATAGGTAAAACTTTTAGACTTACTTATTTTGTAAATCTTGTTAGGTTCATGCTCACCAAATTTCATTAAAATATCTGTATTCATTCTTATGATATAGATTTTTATTACAAGAACATAAAATGGCAGACAGGAAAATGAACCAAGATTTATCTCTGCATGATCTTTTTTTTATTTTGACTAACTTATTTATAATTCTGTTATAGAAATTCTTTATTTCCATTTCTTTTTCAGTTTTTACATAATCACATGGAATGTGGCTGCTCAGTTACCAGAAGATGAAGTGGAACGTGAATTAGAAAAATTTTTAGGTTTAAATCCACAAAATAAAGATAGAGTGCCTGATTTCTATGTAATTGGGTGAGTAAAATTGTTATTTATATTAAATTATGTTTTATTCTTGTACCTTCTTCTAACTCTTTGTTCCCTAGCTGGTGACGAGGGGGCGGCTGGCCGTGCAACCAATACGCTGTTGTGAGTGCCGTAGGATTCTGAACTTAGCTCACAATGCTTTTCCATGCTTTACAGTCTATAGCGATGATCCTGGCCTGTTTGAGGTCAATTTGCCGATTCTTCAGGTCATCTGCAACTTGTTCTAAGTTTTCTTTGCTACAGATCTTTGAATCTTCCACTGAGTAGGATGTTGCAGAGGAGTCTGTGTGGTAAGTGATCTGGATCCATCTTGCACACATGACCAAACCATCTTAGCCTCTACTTTTGGATCTGCTCTTCAGCTGTTGGTTGCAGCTTGCATCTGGATCTGTTTATAACCATATCATTTCGTATATGGTTATAAAGTGAGACCCGTATGATCTGCTGCAGGCATTGCATTTTGAAAACCTCTAGCCAGTTCAAGTCTGATTGGAGGAGGGTCCAAGTTTTTGATCCATGGTGGAGAATTGGAATGATAAGTGTGTGGAAGAGGTGGATTTTTGTCTGGATGGTAATGTTTGCCCGCTTCCATAGGCACCACTTTAGTGAGGCGAAAGCTGTAGCTGCTAGCCCAATCCTTGGCAGGGATTTCAGCTGTAGATGCCACTTTTTCTTGAACTAGTGATCAGAGTTATTTGAATTCCTGGACTTGTTTGATCTGAGCACTTCCGAGATAAACAATGGACTGTGAGCAATCAGATATTAGTATTTTCATTTTGTCAACATTGATCCTGAGTTTGAAGGACTCTGCTGTCCTCGAGATCTCATACAAAATATCTGTGGCCTTGGCATCACTGTTAACAAATATTTCGCTGTCGTCTACAAACATCAGGTCGGTTAGGTAGTGATCCATATATTGTACCTTACAATATAAGTACAAGGAAGTATATACAGAGTGTCCCATATAAAACGTAACCCAACCTTATATTGGTAGGTATTGAAATAATAAAAAGGCATGTGTAAATGTAATTTTTATTATTACAATCCTTTACCTTACATTTAGAGTAAATGTTGGAAGTGGCCGCCATCTTCTTGAATACAAGCTTCAATTCTTTTTACAGCGTTTCTTGCAACTTTTTTCAAAGTTTGTGGCTGGATATTCAATACAGCTTGTTCAATATTGACTTTCAGTTGTTCAAGTATTCGTGGTTTGTTGATGTAGGCTTTTTCTTTGAGGTAACTCCATAGAAAAAAATCCGCCGCAGTCAGATCTGGAGATCATGGTGGCCACAAGCCTCGACCGATAACACGATTAGCAAAGAATTCTTCAACGAAATCAGAAGTTGAACCTGCGTAGTGCGATGTCGCACCGTCATGTTGTAGCCAGCAGTGTCTGTCTTCCTCTTCCAAGAGTGCAATGAACTGAAATAAAATATCCTGATATCGTTCTGCATTAATGGTGTACTCGAAAAAAATAGGACCGATTATTTTCTTCCGCGATATCGCGCACCACACGCCCAACTTCTGCGGGTGGTAATTGTTTTTCGTGATAAACGTGGGGATTTTCAGCACTCCAAATTCTACTGTTTGGGCTGTTTAGCCATCCAAATGAAACCGTGCTTCATCTGTGAAAAATAACGAATCCATAATATTAATTCCCTCACGCAGAAATCGACGGAACCGTTGACAATATTGTAGCCGTTTTTCTTTGTCGGGCTCAAGAAGTTGATGAACCGTTTGAATGCGATAAGGTCGTAATTGTAATTGTTTGGTCGCCCGATGAACAGTTGATTTAGACAAATTAATTTCAGCAGACAAACGTCTGATCGATTTATTTGGCGAGGCGAGTAATCGGTCTTTGATTTCAGTGACTGTATCTGTATTCAACACTGACGCAGATTTTTTGTGTTCCTTGTTATTAACAGAACCGGTCTCTCTACATTTTGCGACTAACCTTGATACTGATGTTTTGTTAGGAGCTGGTTTATCTGGGTACTTACGGCGAAACAAATCTTGCACTGCAACCACTGATTTCGTACTGAAGTACGACTCGACAATGAAAACACGTTCATCTAGCGAAAACACCATCTTGTCTCTAGCAATACACTGAACGTTATGATTGCATTGTTGTTACTATCGGTTGTGTTCTACTGCGTCGTCGCGATGTTAAGATGTTGGACGAGTCCATTTCAGTAACGAGTAGGGGAGTAAGCTTAACTTTTGAAATTTCATGGATGAGTGATTGATGTGTTGCGTTTTATATGGGACACCCTGTATAAATATAAGGGATATAAGTACAAGGAAGGCATTTGCCTTCCTGCAAATGCTCTCATTATAACATCAGTTACAATGTTGAGAAGCATTAGAGAAATGATATCCCACTGGTGAACTCTTGTTTGAATAGGAAATGCATTGGATAATTCGTTTCGAATTATCCAATGCAGCTGGTTGACCCATTGTGAGATGCTTGAAAAAAGAAAGTGGTTTCCTAGAGTACAAGTTTGGCTTTCAGTGCTTTCCAGCGCAGGCCAGTGAATGCAGTCAAATGCTGACTTAAAATTCTATGAACGCAATAAATGTATTCTGCACTTGATTCTTTCCTCCATCAGCTGGCAGAGGGCAAAGATCTGATCACAGCAGCCATGATGTGGCCAAAATCCAGCTTGCTTTTCACGGCTCATCTATTCATAATGTTTTCTGCAGTCACAGTTGAAATGACTTTCATGTACCCTTTGCCAGTGATTGAAAGGAGGCTGATGCCATGGTAGTTTTTGCAGTCTTGACTCTTCCCCTTTTTATGGATTGCTATGATGATGACTTTCTTTCACATGGAAGGTTCATACTCTGTGAGTCAGGTCAACCAAGAAGTAGTGTGTGGAGTCAGTGAAGTAGAATGTCCCCCTCCTCCAGCTTTGATTGTCTCTGCTGTGACCTCATCCACTCCAGGTGGATTTAACGACATTATTGCTGTTTTAACTTCTTCAATCCCATTGGGTGGTCATGGTTTACTGGCATTGCTGGTGCATCAGTTTGTGATAGGGCTGCTGGAGATCCAGCATTGTAGTTGTAGAGTTCTTGGAAAAACTCCTTCCTGCGCTGTAGCAGCCGTTCATGTGGCGATCGTACAAAGGATTCATTCATCTTTCAGATGTTGTTGTTGGTCGATTTTGTCTTCCCGTTTAACTTTGAATGTGCGGTCGAGGGTGTGATATTTGTGCTTGGATGCGTCTTTCTCAAGATCAGCTGCTATCTCATTCCAATATGCTCCCTCCCTGTCTTCTTTCATTTTCTGTTGGACATTGGTTAATTGACAGTAGTGTTCATAGTTGGTCAGGTTTGCTTGTTTTCGTTTTTCCACCACGTCCAGGCACTGATCTGAGATACATGGCTGCGTTCTATGGTGAATGGCTGGGCGAAGTGGTTTGGTACATTCCATGATGGCTTTTTAGACCCTTGGTTCTCCTTATTATCATCATCATCTGTCATTGCCTGTTCAAATCAATTTGAAAGTGCAATTTGGAATTCCTGCCTGCATATGGGATCTAGCAGGTGTGACCAGTTCAGTCTAGCTGTAGGTGGTGATTTGTGCATGGTGCAACGAAGGCGCAGATGTATTTTTGCCCGAGAAAGGTAGTGATCAGATCCTCACAGGATCTGATCCTGCAAGATAGAATCTGGTCCTCACATGGCACGCACATCCTGGAGTGATGACTAGAATCAGGAACTGATCAGGATGTAATCCAATACTGCTGAGTCGATGCCAGATGGAATTTCACCTAGTGATCTGGTGATTCAGTGGATGTGGAAAGGTGCTGTTTCTTACAACGAGATTATTCGATGCTAGCCCACCGGGTTGGTCTAGTGGTGAACACGTCTTCCCAAATCAGCTGATTTGGAAGCCGAGAGTTTCAGCGTTCAAGTCCTAGTAAAGCCAGTTATTTTTACTCGGATTTGAATACTAGATCATGGATACCGGTGTTCTTTGGTGGTTGGGTTTCAATTAACCACACATCTCATGAATGGTCGAACTGAGAATGTACAAGACTACACTTCATTTACACTCATACATATCAAACTCTGGAAGTATTATCTAAACGGTAGTTATCGGAGGCTAAACAAAAAAAAAAAAAAAAAAAAAAAAATTTGATGCTGTGAAAGACAATAAGTATAGACCATTGTCATTGATGACTCCATGCCTGAAGTTGCTCATTGTTAGTTACTATCCAAGCCTATTCCCACTGATATCAGCATTGAAATCGCCGGCCAGGATGGTTACCTCAGTTGTTCGGATTGAATCCAGCATGTGTTGGAGCTGGGTATAGAATTCATCCTTGGCTGAATTGGAGCTTATTTCAGCTGGGACATAGACTGACAGGATGTGGGTCTTGGTGCCATCAATGCTGGAAATACCCCCTCTCTTAGACAGGTATTATAAATTTCAAGAAATACATCCATACTGGCTTGGACATCCAATTTAATCACAAAGTTTGGTAACCCATCAGGACGAAGGGCCTTGTCACAAGGGACGCACTCCATCACCTTCATTAATTCTTCCTTCGTGAACATTGGTAGATCTATTTTCTCACCTGAAGTAGTTGCCGGAACACCATCTCCATGTGGAAGTAATCCATCAATGATGTACTGGGCTGCCTCCACATCCATAGCAGTATGGGTACTCTAGGTCTCGCTGCATACTTAACAATAATCTTGTATGGTTTCCCCCATGGATCCTTTTCAATCTCTTCAATAAGTTTGTGCCAGTAAGCCTTCTTGGATTCCCGTATGAGCTTCTGTAGCTCCCTCCTTCTCTGTTTGTAAAGTATCTTACAATGTTTCCTAGCTGAGTCCGCTGAATTTCCCTTCTGGCCCTTAGGCATTGGTTGCATTTTCATGAGATCTCCTCATTCCACCAATAAACAGGTGGAAGACCAGCCCTGTAACACCTTAGGGGTAGGAGACCATCACAAGCACTCATCAATTCATCCACTAATAATTGAACCTTTCCTTCTTCCACTGTAATCTTATTAACCTTCCTCAAACTGTGTGAAAAGTGTGAAGGTGTCACTTCTAGTAGAGTTGAATTTATCAGCTGTGTTTTAATGGTTTGTATATGCTATTATGTAACAATATATTTTTTCATTGAATAAACAAGAAACAACCTGACTATTTACTGTCTTTAGTAAACTTGACATGAAATGCTTGTTTTTCCTGAGAGTTGGTATGTTATTTGCAGGGATGCTGGTGTTATAGTTGCATACATGTGTTATGGAATCTGACAATTGTTTTTTTTTTGCTTTTTAATTGTAAAAGAAACAATACTTTCAGTCTTTTAAATTTCAACTTTTGAGGTCTGTGTCAAATTGCAACAAAAAATTTCTTATTAATTTTTAAACTTATTAATTTATTAATTTTTTAATTTTTAACTACTAACTTATTAATTTTTAATTCGGCACCTATTTATACATTTTTAATTTGACAACCTACATCAAAACTTCCAAAGAATGATTGAAAAAGTATTATTTTTTTCTATTTAGTGTGGTTTTAAAAGATAGTTATATTTAGTTATTTTTATTTATTTCATTTATGTATTATTTTTAAGTTTTATAATATGTATAATAGAGAGTGCTGTAAAAAGCACTTATTTTTTTTGTGATAAGTATAATGACCAAATTTGCATATGTATGTATAACCACCATTTTGATAAAAATAAGAAAATAAACTTTTAATCTACTTTAAGATTTAATAAGTTAATGTAAATTTTCTAATAAGTTTTCCATGAAGATACGAAGGTCGTTCAGTAATTATAGAGACAAAGGCAAGAGCAGAAAAATAATTTAATTGATTAAGCTATAGAAAACAGAAAATATCAACTGTTTGAAAAGAGTTTCGATTATTATAACCTCTTTTGTGTATTTCGTAATGTCAGTTCTGCGTAAGTAAACATGTACTATAACAGCATGCTGTGATAAGATTTTTATTTTCTGAAAGTTTAAAACTGTCCAGAATTAACTTGTGGTTGATACAACATTGTCATAAAAACAGTACCATGAAAATATTTAAATGGAAGATCAGTTAAAGTTTTGATTGATGCTTTGTAAATCCCATTGATTATCTTATTCACTAGGACAGATGCATAAAAATTTGGGAAATTCTTGAAATTTTTAATATGACAATCAGCACTGGTCAATTCCATTATCTATGATACCTAAATTATCTCAAAACATGTTCAAGGTGGGTTCTGAAACAAGTCTACTTAAACTTTAGATATCTTTGAATACACACTTCTACTGGACTTCAGTGACAGTTTTTAGCAGAAGGTTTTCCTTTTTTAGACTGCATAATAACTTGTTATAAAACTTAGATTAATCATTTTGAGTCATAAGCCAAATGTCAATCTACATAATGGAAACTTCAAGTTTGCCTGCCAGGAAAAAATTCAAACCCGTGTCACCCAGTAAAGTGATGCTAACAGTGTTTTGGGCTAATAAAGCCTCATTTTATTGGGTTTATTTGTAAGAATACAGTCAACACTAAATTCTATTGTGATGTGCTATAAAATAAAGTGAAACCTGCAGTAAGGAAGAAATGTCCTGGTTCTCTTTCAAAAGGCATAATTCTTCTGCATAATAATACCTTCCTCATACTGCTCAAAAAACGCAAAGATATTCAAAGGTTGGGTCATGAAATGTTGCCACATTCACCTTGTTGATTTTTGTTTTGTCCTCTCAAACAAAACCTGGTACTTTTTTCATGATATTAAATTTGGCAACAATGTGTAGGCCAAGAATGCGGCGGTGTAAGGATGGCTAGACACCTAGGTTCTTTACTAGTAGAATAAGAAAGCTCACAGAAAGAAGTAATATGTGCCTAAATGTAGCTCAGGATTGTATTGAAAAGTAATGTTTCATTGTCAGTGAATAAATAATTTTTCTACAGCCATTTTACTCTAATTAATGAACGACCCTCATACTTAAATATCATAACATTTCTATTTAGTGTGGTTTTAAAAGATAGTTATATTTAGTTATTTTTATTTATTTCATTTATGTATTATTTTTAAGTTTTATAATATGTATAATAGAGAGTGCTGTAAAAAGCACTTATTTTTTTTGTGATAAGTATAATGACCAAATTTGCATATGTATGTATAACCACCATTTTGATAAAAATAAGAAAATAAACTTTTAATCTACTTTAAGATTTAATAAGTTAATGTAAATTTTCTAATAAGTTTTCCATGAAGATACGAAGGTCGTTCAGTAATTATAGAGACAAAGGCAAGAGCAGAAAAATAATTTAATTGATTAAGCTATAGAAAACAGAAAATATCAACTGTTTGAAAAGAGTTTCGATTATTATAACCTCTTTTGTGTATTTCGTAATGTCAGTTCTGCGTAAGTAAACATGTACTATAACAGCATGCTGTGATAAGATTTTTATTTTCTGAAAGTTTAAAACTGTCCAGAATTAACTTGTGGTTGATACAACATTGTCATAAAAACAGTACCATGAAAATATTTAAATGGAAGATCAGTTAAAGTTTTGATTGATGCTTTGTAAATCCCATTGATTATCTTATTCACTAGGACAGATGCATAAAAATTTGGGAAATTCTTGAAATTTTTAATATGACAATCAGCACTGGTCAATTCCATTATCTATGATACCTAAATTATCTCAAAACATGTTCAAGGTGGGTTCTGAAACAAGTCTACTTAAACTTTAGATATCTTTGAATACACACTTCTACTGGACTTCAGTGACAGTTTTTAGCAGAAGGTTTTCCTTTTTTAGACTGCATAATAACTTGTTATAAAACTTAGATTAATCATTTTGAGTCATAAGCCAAATGTCAATCTACATAATGGAAACTTCAAGTTTGCCTGCCAGGAAAAAATTCAAACCCGTGTCACCCAGTAAAGTGATGCTAACAGTGTTTTGGGCTAATAAAGCCTCATTTTATTGGGTTTATTTGTAAGAATACAGTCAACACTAAATTCTATTGTGATGTGCTATAAAATAAAGTGAAACCTGCAGTAAGGAAGAAATGTCCTGGTTCTCTTTCAAAAGGCATAATTCTTCTGCATAATAATACCTTCCTCATACTGCTCAAAAAACGCAAAGATATTCAAAGGTTGGGTCATGAAATGTTGCCACATTCACCTTGTTGATTTTTGTTTTGTCCTCTCAAACAAAACCTGGTACTTTTTTCATGATATTAAATTTGGCAACAATGTGTAGGCCAAGAATGCGGCGGTGTAAGGATGGCTAGACACCTAGGTTCTTTACTAGTAGAATAAGAAAGCTCACAGAAAGAAGTAATATGTGCCTAAATGTAGCTCAGGATTGTATTGAAAAGTAATGTTTCATTGTCAGTGAATAAATAATTTTTCTACAGCCATTTTACTCTAATTAATGAACGACCCTCATACTTAAATATCATAACATCAGGTTTATATATTATTACATTATTTTGATTCTTTACTAAACATAGGAAATAAGACTTGTATTATAAAAAGTAACATGTACTATAAAAAATAACACAAGTTGGTCTAATTGAGAACCTTATCTTTTTTTTTTTAATATTGACTAAAATATATATATATATATATTTATATTTATGATCTTCATTTGTGTGTGCATGCTGGCACATGCCTATGAGTGTATTGCTGCAATTGTAATGGCTGATGTGAGACATAAGTAATTTTCAAAGATTGGGGTATTTATTATCAAGAATAACAAGCATCCTATTCCAGGGTTAATAGGATAAGTAAGGAATTAAGTGGTTTTCTGTAGATTTCTTCACCAAGCCAAGTATATTGTAGCATGTCAGCCATCTAGGCCCACTCAAATATAAATGATATTCAGCCGTACAAGTAACATTTTACCTGTTCTCCATAGGAAGTGACTTTATAAATATGTGTCATTTTACTTTGATGTAGTGTCACTACCATAAGAAATACTTGGAACAACTACTCTAAATCAACTGTAAATGGTTCCCCTTTCCATGAGAAACAATGCATTGTAAAAACTGTTAAAACTTGTTAGGGGGTTATATAAACTTTATATTCAATTTAAATGTATAATGTATATGTATGTTTGTTATTTATTTGGAATCCTCAATATTCTTCTGATCTTGGCTTAATAATTTTATTATCTTTTAATTATAGAATTTTAAAGTTGGAATGAAGTCTTTTACTTGAATTTTTTAGTTTTATTATAACTTTTCTTCATTACATGCATATCCACTGATGAATATTATTCCTACCATCCACAGTATTTTAACAATTTACATACAGTAGGTCTACATCTCAAAGGCCTCTGTTCTATTCATTGCAGGCACATCCTCCAATCTTCAATACCACACAGTAGTATCAATCAGATTTAATATTTCATGAATCTTAACCTAAGTCAGTTGTACTTATGGATAATTTCTTGAATTGTATGAATGCATTCCAGGCATCTTTTACTTTATATTTAATCTCCATGTCTGATGTCCAACCATCATGAAGCCAGGTCTGAAGGACACTTATATCGATTAACTTAGTCTGTTGCCATATCCTCAAATGTTGGCCATTATTATCAAATGCATCTGACTCAAGGGAAACAATCGTGATTTCAGTTTTCTTAGTTTTAATGCTTAAGTCTACCTTTTAAAACTCATTCATCCATTTTGTTGAGAAGTTGTTGAAGATCATTTATGTATATAAAGAAATAAGTACTGTGTCTTCATTATAGTGAATGTTATTAATCCATCATTGATTTTCACAACATGCTCATCAAGAACTTCATGAAAGACAGGCTCCAAAAAAGAGTATATAAAGAGAGTTAAGTGACAGGTATGCACCCTGTCAACAACTCTACAGATCTCTGCCATATCAGAAAGAGTTCCATTAATCAGTACCTGTGCTGTCTGATTTCAAAACATACAGCTACTGTTTTGGTCTGTATACATCTGACTAAGAATCTCCATAAGCTTAGATTGGTGCACCATGTTGATTATCTTTACATAATGTATAAAAACTGCCTTTTTATGATTTATGGGCATGTGTTTTTTTTATATAACACTTCTTTTTGTGGTTATAACAACTCTGAACAAGAATCTATTGCAGATATTGCTTCTTGTGCACCAAATCCTTATCTGGATCCAAACTGTAAGTTGCTGATAGTCCTTTCACTTACTAAAAACTCTCTGATGCATGATTTTAAGGAATGTTTTGAGAGTATGACTCTTCAAACTAAAAAGCCTATGCCCCTTATATTTCTTTGCATTACTTCTTTGGCATAGAAATAAAAGTTAATGAAAGCCTTCTCAAAAGAAGGCCCCTTCTCAAAAAGAAGGGGCCTTCTCAAAACCCTTCTCAAAAAGAAGGGTTACCCTTCTCAAAAGAAGGGTAACATCCTGAATTCCAGATTATATTAAATAATTTATGAAAGACTGCAATGCTTGTACTGTTCCAGGAATATAATTAGCTCTGATGAAATTTTATCTGGGTCAGCAGTTTTACTACTCTTAGAAGCATTTATCATTTTATGTTCTAATTTATTGCAATTAAAGGTCCTATTAAGTTTTCTGTAATTTTAGCAATACCAAGCAGTCTTTCGTCTGAGAAGAGATTTCTGATCCTCCTGAATCAACATCTGATCTGTAGGTGAATAGCTGTTTTTTTTTTTATTGTTATAAACTATAATTGAGGAATTTCTTCTTTGATTAATTCCAGTTCCCTTCTGTAACTATGAAAATTGACCTCATCATGTGTATGTTTAATTTCTCAATTTTTTAATACTATTGCTTTGGTCATTCATTCTTATTAATCCTGATTTTTGTTATTAACATCCTCTGAGACTATTTCAATGACCACTCTGTTCTACAACAATCATTGAGAAAATTTTCAACATTACACAGATACTGCACAAGTATGACCAAATTTTGACTTGATATTTGTCAAAAATGATCGTTTAGTTGGTGAGCTGCGAAGGTTCAGACGTATGCGTTGCTTGTGACGATCAGGTTAACCAGAAAGTTTTGACATTAAAAGTCACAGCTGAGGTTTTTTTTGGGATTCTTGTGATATGATGTTGATAGAGTACGTGGAAAAAAGCAGGACTATTACAGGGTAGTTTTGCGCTTCACTGCTGGACCAATTGAAGGGTGCTATTCTGGCTAAACATCGCACATCTGGTCAAAAAAGAAAGTGCTCTTTTACCATGTAATGAGCCATGAGATGTGTGTACACTCTCAGGTTGTTGCTGCAAAACTCCATGACATATGCTTTTAAATGGTTCCATATGCACTGTACTTGCCAGATTTGGCTCGTAGTAATTATTTCCTCTTTCCAGACCTGAAGAAATGACTTGCTGGACAAAGATTCACTATAAATGATAAGATCAAAGCTTAGACAACAGGTTATTTCACAGTCGGACAAATTGGATTTTACTGATGATATTTATAAAAGTAGGGAATTTCTTTGTCAGGACAAGTATGTTTTGAACAACCCCTATACCTATTGTCTGAATATTTGGGGATCAGCCATCAGTATGAGAATTTCAGGTCATTCAACTTTTCCTTTGATCCTGCTTCTGATAACTTTCCCATTATGAGCAGTGTACATGAAGTTTCTTCCTACCTCCTCCCATATTGTAAGGTTCACCTCAAGTACCTTCAGAGCTATCACAGTGTTTGTTCCATCATTGATCTCATTCACTGCTAACTACAAGCTTTGTTTCGTAGATTTTTAGTATCATTTTCTCTGCTATACAGAGAGTAGCCTACTAAATAAAACCTTAATTTTTCAACTTTCTATTTCTTTTTAGCTTGATTTTGATCATTACCAATAACAGTGTATGATCACTAGGGATACTTGCACCTGGATAAGTACATGCTCTTGTAACTATGGACTAAATTTTTCTATTAATTTGTTTATAAACTGTCAAAATCCAACTACATTTTCTGGTCTATCATTTGGTGAGGTGGTAATTGGAACCTTACCAAATATTGTTCACAACAACTGAACTTCAAGATGAAGAATCTTAAGACATCTGGACTGTTGGCATTTATTTCAGACCTGTAAAATATTTAAATTCAGAGGCTGACTATTGAAGTTAATTATGGTCATCTTGTCATAATAAGGCATGAAGTCGAGAAAACAGTGAGATAAATTTTCTGATACAATGGTACACTCCTCATCTATGATTATTATCTTGGTTACCAGAATAGTGAAAGGCATACCTTTGACACATGACAAGTTCCAACATCTGGCCATTATGTTACAGTTAAATCTAAATACATTTATTTCTAGTCTTTTCTCTTAATGAACCAGATTTTCTACCTTTCCTGCTTCATAGAGATTCTGTACATTCCAAGGACCAATATTAACCTTCTTAAGCACATTCATCTTAACTGCTTTGACTTCAATAATGAACCTTCCCCCCAGAGATTTGATTGAGCAGGGAAATTTTAAAAGTCTGGAAAGTCTCATTGCATTGGGGAACTCTGCCCAATGCATGATAAATGGTTCTTGTAGGAAATATGGAGGTGGTTTCCGATTGCCTTCTGCCATCTAAATTCCTGTATATGCCGTTGCTTTGACTAGTCGTATGCACTACATGTGAAGAATCAATCAGTTGACTTATTTATTGATGATTAATACTCTCCTACCTGTATGCTGCCTTTTTTTGACAACTCATTCATAATACCTCTGTTTCCAACCAATCACTGTATCTGATGGCAGATCTCCTGTCTGATTCCTCTGCCAATTTCTTTATATGAGTATATTCTCAATAATTGTATGGTATTGAATGATATTAGCTGACTTCCATGCAATTTTGTTTAATCTAGATAATATGAAAACAGTATATTTTATTTGAAATTTCATAATTCCATCCGAAATATTGATCAGTGATATAATACCTAAATAGTTTGTGTAACATTTTCTTTGAACAAATTTATAACATTAAAATCAGTAAGAATTCAGTTATAATGATTACCAAAAATTAAGCAGACAGTCTTACATTTACAGCTAACTTATTAGAATCTAACCATACTTTTAATCCAGAAAGTTGTTTTTCCAATTTATTATAAACTTCAAATCAAGAATTTCCGTATCATATTGTAACTATGTCATCAGCATAAGACAACATTTTACAATCAGGATTTTGTAGTTCAAATAAATCATTAATAAAAACAGTAAGTAATGAAGGGCCAAGCATGGCTGCCTGAGGAACACCAGTGTTCAAACCTTGTAGGTTGCTTTTTATTCCATTAATTTTAACATATTGTCTTCTATTTAGATAATTTTGAAGTAACTGTAGAGGTAAACCTCTGATATCAATTTTTCAAGCTTTTCAGTTAAAATTTTGTGGTCTACAGTAGTGAATGCTTTAGCCAGATCCAAAAATATAGCAACTACAGGTTTATTTTTTTCTAGATTTTGGTAGGTGGTAGACTTTAAGTCAGGCAGCAATTATGTCTAGTTCCAAGACCCTTTCTAAAACCATATTGTGAGTTAGAAGAGAATATTATATGTATTTAGGAAATTCAAAATTCTAGTATGTAATAGTTTTTCATTTATCTTTGCAAAATTAGAAACAAGAGAAGTAGGTGTATAATTTCCAGGATTAATTTTATCAAACTTTAAAAATTGGTATAACCCCACCCATTTTCAATTGACCTGGCCATATACCAGTATAGTAGCTTAAATTGTTTAAATATATTAAACCATCAATATATTTAATATTATTGCTTAATCTCAGAAGTATGTATCCCATCAATCTCACCAGACTTATTTTTCAAGTTATTAATTATTTTCTTTATTTCTTCATTTTTTTACAGGTCTAAGATACACAGACCTTAACATTACTTCTCCATTACAGGATCCCTCCATTGAATCAGGTTTTAGAATGTGTGGTGAATGTGGTAAATTTTATAAAATCTCATCCATTGAAAGCAAAGTTTTTTAAAAAAACTGTGTGAGGATATGGGAGCCGAACACTTCTCTTTGTTGTACTATAACATTGTACGATGGCTCTCTTGTAGTGTTATATTGCGTACCTTTTAATTGCAGCAAGAAACTTTTATTTTCCTTAAAGAGGAAGGATATGAAGTTCAGAAGATGCCAATTTTTAAAATAAAACTAGCATATTTATGCGACATTTTTGAAAAGTTGAATTCCCTTAATCTCTCTGCAGGAAAAAAACTTGCACTTTTTGAAGTCAACTGAAAAAATATCAGCTTTTATAAAAAAACTCAAACTATAGAGAAGAAAATTGAATGAAGATGCAGGCAAAGATTGTTTTTTAATATTGCAGCAATTTTTGACGTCAAATGATTTTGATCTTTCTCAATATATAAGAACCATGCTTGAAGGGCACTTATCACAGCTAATTATCTGGTTTGAGAAATACTTTCAAAATGAAAACTTTGATAGGTTTGCATGGATTCAAGATCCATTTAACACTAGTGCCCTTCTGAATTTACTTTTGCAGAAGGAGAGAACCTTATCAAGTTATCTTGCGACAACAGTTTGAAAGCAAAATTTGGCAGCATGGAATTGACAGAATTTTGGATTTCAATAAATGTTGAATAACCCCTTCTAAGTGATAAGGCTCAGTCGATTTTAATTCCATTTTCAACATTGTATTTGTGCAAAGTTGGGTTTTCGACGGTCACTGTAATAAAAAGCAAGTATAGAGCAAAAATCAACATGGAAAAGGAAATGAGGGTGGCCATGTTCAGTTTAATTCTACGATTTGAGAAAATGTGCAGTGATTTGCAGGCTCATCCATCACATTAATTGTTAATTTAATGTAAAAAATGAAAAAAGTTAAATAATGAAGATACATGAGTTCTATTTATTTTTATCTCATACTTACAAGTAGTCTACTTTTACTTAGGGTAGGGTGCCATGGAAAAATTTTATTAAAAAAGGGCGCTGTGACTAGGAAAAGTTTGGGAACCACTGCACTAGCTTGTTCAGTAGTTTAGTATGGATTTGGTGTTTTTTATTTTTATATAACCATTCCTTTTTATTTATCATATTTAGTAAATATTGTGTAAACCAACTGATAGAGTATTTTATTACTGGTTATGAATCCATGCATTTGAAAAACTTTTTATAACCCATTTTAATCTATGTTGCTTGTTATTTTAGTGGGTTCAAAGTTAATTTCTGTTGTTTGTTAACTGCAACACACTGGACAGTATATTTAATAAAATTAAAACATGGTTCATACCAATTATTTTTATGAACACTGTATTACATTGGATGTAATTTTATAGTTTTATGTAATTATACAAATGTTAAAACCCAAATAACATGCTTTTTTAATGTCTGAACTATAAGTAATCAAAATTTAAGAGTATCTGCCATTACATAAACCAGTATTCAAAATACATAATTAAAAAATGATCTTTTAAATATGTAAATATTAAATCGTAAAGTTAAGCCGTAAATATGTAAATTGTTAAAAGTACGATTTTAAGACCTTTCAAAAGAATGTCATAATTTTTCATATTAAAGAAAAGAAGGTGATAATAATAAAATAATTTTGAAGGAATTTTGCCCATTGAAACCATGCAGAAATTTATTCAGAATACTTTTGTAATTTGATGGTCATTATTTTACAACAGTCTACCCTATTTGGGTCAGTAATGCTTTTCATGTGTCAGAATTAGTAATATTTTCATGCCTGTGTTGTACTTCAGAGTAATACTTGTAATAGAGCAGAGGAAATTATTAATATCCTATATAATTTGGTTATTAGGTTTCAGTATTGTGAAAACTGTATCCTGGACATTCACTTTAGATCCCACCCACTAGACCAGTTAAACTTGCAATTGTTGATTTCTCTTGTGCTGTATGTATTATATGTAGAGATAGTTGATATTTGATTCTTGTGCCCTCATGTCTGAACCTGATTATTTATTATAACTAATTTACTGCAATTTTTATGTTTCAGGTTACAAGAAGTAAGTTCTCAGCCTTTACATTATTTTCAAGACACACTTTTCACTGATCCTTGGACAAATGCTTTCAGGTATTCTTTAAATTCAGTAATTTATAATTTTTTTTTTCTTAATCTGTTTTGCTGATTATGTTCTTAGGGAATTGAATGGTTGTGGTATCAATAAAAGTTGAATCTGATAAAAGATCAGATTATTCTTAAAATCTACCACTTTTAAAATAAAAGAAATTTTGTTTACCCAAAAGTTTGTAAATTTTTCTGAAATATGATATTTTGTGGTTGGAATTTTTTATCACAGTGTTAACTTAAAATATTTTTCTTAGTTTAGTTATTATATATGAAAATGGCTTTCAATTTCTTTGTGGTTTTATATATTATAATATATAACACTTACATAATGTGGTTTTATATTTTGTAATGGGTAGAGAGGTTTCCAGAAAGAAAAAAGAGATAAAATAAAGAACAAAGAATCTAGAAGGAACAACAAAGGGATTCTTTCTAGAAAAAGACTTAAGTGTTGAAGGTGCGGACAGTAAGAATTATTATGCTTGAGCAATCAAAAGGATAACTGGGTACTGGTTGCAAACCAGAAAGTATAAATACTATTGGGTCAGTGGAGTGACACAGTTATTTGGTTTTTCAAGCTTGAGTTCAGTACAGTGCTATAACAGCGATCACAGTAAGTGTTTACCCAAAAGTTTGTAAATTTTTCTGAAATATGATATTTTGTGGTTGGAATTTTTTATCACAGTGTTAACTTAAAATATTTTTCTTAGTTTAGTTATTATATATGAAAATGGCTTTCAATTTCTTTGTGGTTTTATATATTATAATATATAACACTTACATAATGTGGTTTTATATTTTGTAATGGGTAGAGAGGTTTCCAGAAAGAAAAAAGAGATAAAATAAAGAACAAAGAATCTAGAAGGAACAACAAAGGGATTCTTTCTAGAAAAAGACTTAAGTGTTGAAGGTGCGGACAGTAAGAATTATTATGCTTGAGCAATCAAAAGGATAACTGGGTACTGGTTGCAAACCAGAAAGTATAAATACTGTTGGGTCAGTGGAGTGACACAGTTATTTGGTTTTTCAAGCTTGAGTTCAGTACAGTGCTATAACAGCGATCACAGTAAGTGTTTGGTAACAATGAGTGAAGAGTGCATCACAGGCATTCAGTTTTGAACAGTGGTTGAAAATAAGAAGCTTTTGGGTGAGTTATTTGTGAACAGTAATAAAAGTGACAGTATTTTATTCATAAAGGGTAGAGTTAGTTAGTACAGAGAATTGTATGAACTGTAGATTTTTCTATTGATATTTTATTGTTAACGCAGTATTAGTTATTATCAATTGTATGATAAATCATAATTGTATTTTTGGTGTTTATAGTTTAATTGATATTAAATCAATCGTATTATTAATATGAATTTATTTAATTTGAATATATATTTATTATTCTATTTTATATATTTGAGAGTAATAAATTGTATTTATAAGAAATTTTTGCTATGTTAGTCTCTCAATATCCTTGTTGAACCGTGAACACATGACAATATACTGGTTGATGCAGAAAAACCAGAAATTTTGAATTTTATGTTGGCAACCTTGTAGGTATACCATAAGTGGGATAAAGTTGTTAAACTGTTGAGCAGTAACAGACATTTAGTTGTGATGGAGCAGTGGAATGTTGTAGAGCATGCGGTTGCTGTAAGGGCGTTTTACCAACATGGTGAGACAGTGTGACGGCTGCATAAAGAATGTTTCGGCAACACTATGGTCAAGTTCCTTCTTCACACACAATCAAAACTTGGGTTCATACCTTTAAAACAGACTGGTTCAGCTTTGAAAAAAAACCTAGTGGGTATGTATTGTTTGTACATACACCAGAAAACAATGATCCTGTGAAAGCTGTATTGGTAAGGAGTCCTTGTCATTCAGTATGGAAAATTGCCTCATCATTGGAGCGTGCAAAAAATACTCCACAACCTTACAAGATTCAAATTGTCCAAGAAGTGAAACCTAACGATTGATCTGCAATTTTGTGAAAAATGGTTGTCTAAAATCAATGAGAACGCTAACTTTATTGAAAATTCTTGGATGTCAGATGAAGCCCATTTTCACTTAAGTGAATATGTGAATAAACAGAACTTCTGTTAACTGTACATAAATAAACCGTGCTCAGCTACCCCAGCGTCCATTACACAGTGCTAAACTTACTGTATGGTGTGCAGTTACGTATTGTGGGGCGATAGGCCTTTACTTCTTGAAGATGAAGAGGCTCTGCTGTCACTGTTGTTGTCTCGATGTTAATGTCGACTTGTAATAGACATTTTTTGTTCCTAGGCTTCATTCTCTTCTAAATCTTGACCTTCAGCAAACCTGGTTTCAATAGGATGGAGCCACCTCACACACTACCCGTCAGTCTATGGCAGCAGTGAGACATTTGTTTCGGGATCACATAATTTCAAGGACTGCTAACATCTCTTAGCCACCCTAATCTCCAGACCTTTCAGTTTGTGACTTCTTTTTATGTGGGACATCTGCAGACTTTTTTGTACCAGACTAGACCAAGAAACCTTGTCCAGCTCAAAACACAGATTGAAGAGGAAATCACCAACATTCCAGAGAACACATTGCACTGCGCTATCCAAAATTTTCATAATTGATTTGCTGAAAATGGACAGCACTTAAGTGAAGTAGTTTTTAAAACGTAATGTATATTGAAATTTCTGCTTTTGTAGAAAATATTTCCAACTTTAAATAAAGATTAGTAACTTTACTTCATTTTTTCTAATTATTTAAAATTTTGTTGTATGTCTGCCTGTCCCTGTATGTATACACTTATATATTGTATTTTTTTATAATCAAAAAACAACTTGAACAACCCAAGTACAGAATTACAAAGTAAAGGAAATGAGTAAATGTCATTTCATTTACTTTGTAATTGACTTCATGTTTTGTATATATGATAGTAATTTTAATATTTTAATTTTTATTCTAAAAAAAAAAATTAAGTTTGATATGTAATTTTACATAATATATATACACAGCTGATGATGCAGGATCCCATGAAAGTGCTTTTGGAATAAAGAAAAGAAAAAAATTAGGTAAATGTCATTTCATTTACTTTGTAATTCTGTACTTGGGTTGTTCAAGTTGGTTTTTGATTATAAAAAAATGCAATATATTGGTACAGAGGAATATGGGTCTTATAAGTATTGACTTTATGTATGTATTACTTTACTGAAATTAATCTTTTATGATTCATATTATTCCTTTGTACTGTTAAATTAATTAAAATTAAATTTCAATTCTATTAAATAAACCACCTAGTATAGAATATTGAGAAGTCATATCCTACCTTAATTTTTCATAAAAGTACTTTTGCAGGATCCCACATCCTCAGTCATGATTGAAATAATTCCTTTATTGCATAATAAAAATACTAAAATAATAATTGTGTATTAATTTACACGAGTGCTGCTACCATTGCAGTTTTTTTAAGAACGTCTCCCTCAAACACTGTCTGACGGTTTATCAAACTGAAATTTTGTTTGTTTTTATATATATAATATTTTTCTGATATATTTAATTTCGTCATCTTTATTTCTATTATTTCTAAATTAGTGTTGATATCAGAAGTAGAATTAAATAAAATATAAATAAATTAAATAGCTTAAATGTAAGTAAAGACACTAGATTGGTTAGTTATGACATAACTAACACATATGCTTAGCATATCTATAGACCATACAATAAAAATAATAAAAAATAAATTACAAAATAACCAAGAAAATTCAAAATTTATTAAAGGTATCATCAGTATTTTAAGAATTGTATATCAACAAATCTATTTTGAATTTAATAACAAATATTATTCACAAAAAACATACCTTAACCTATGTGATTTCTACTATAAGCTATTATGTCAGAAATATATTCAGAATTTTGAGAGTAAATTAGTACATGGTATCATTCATATACATAAAGTTTTAAATTGGACATGGTATGAATATATTCTCATTATTTATTATCCAATAATAAACAATGAACATCTAATAATATTAAACGGAATAAATTTTTATAATGGAAGTATAAAATTCACATTTGAAATAAGTAATAATGGTATGTTAAATTATTTAAATGTCAGTATCGAAATAAACGACAACCAAATTGAAAGATCAATACATAGAAAACCTACATCTAATTATATAATAATTCATAAAAGATCAAATCACCCTTGGTCTCATAAAATTAACACGTTTACCCAAATACTGTCAATAGAGCAACCAAATTCACACATAACAACAAAGAAAAATTAATTAATGAAATAAATATCATAAAACTTATAGGGGTTGAAAATCGATATGATACTACTTTAATTAATAATATTTATAAAAAACTATAAAAAAATTGGTTATTAGGTAGTTTACCTTGTATAAGACACAGAAGAGTGAAAAATATACAAGAATGAAAATGAAAATTCACTAATATCATTGAAGACATTACTAAAACTTACAATAAAGAAATATTTAAATCAACATGCAAATCTAATAACCACCTAATAATATATTTAAAAAATAATAATAAAGTAAACAATCTGTGTGGAATTTATAAAATTAAATGTAATGATTGTAATTTTATTTATGTAGATAAAAAAAAATACATCCTTTAAAACTAGATTTCTTGAACATTATAGAAATTACAAAAATAATAAATTAGTTTTATCTAATATGGCAGATCATTTAATAAACAATAAACATTCTATTTCTGATATTAACTCAAATTTAGAAATATTAGAAATTAATAAAGATGACATAAAATTAAATATATTAGAAAAATATTACATTTTTAAATACAAACAAAATTCATACACAATTATCACTGTTTTATTTTTATAACAAAATTTTTTTTAAAGACCAAAAATTAAAAAAATTAAGTCAACAATTATAACCTAATCATTTAATAAAGGAAATTCCTCTCTAAGCAAGTAAGATGAAGTTACCCCTTAACCCCAACTGATCTGCTAAACTAATACAAAAAAAAAGTAAAGGACCACTCACTTGCTCCCTTCCACTATGTTATATCAATAGGTGTAGTATTTGCAATCATAGCAAGATTCACAGATTTCCCTTAACAGGAACAACAATAAATAAAAAATGATTAAAAATTCAGTTCTCAATTATATTTGCAGGAGTAAATCTAACATTCTTCCCAGAACATCTTTGGGTATTTTATATTTTTATTATGCAGCGACAAAATTATTTCAATCATTACTGAGGATGTGGAATCCTGCAAAAGTATTTTCATAACAAATTAGGGTAAGATATCTATCTCTTAACTCAATATTCTGTACTAGGTGGTTTAATAGAATTTAAATATACATATATATGTATCTGTACGATATACAGCACATATGAAAAGTCCACATACCCTTCTCTGGAATTAGCATGTTGCTAATGTTTTGAAAGTCGTGCAGAATTTGGTTCCTAAGAAATAATTTCTTTACTGCGGTTGGTATTCGACAAATAATAAATGCATTTTGTGGGCATGTTAAAAGAATTTATTTCAAACCAAAAAAGCTTGGTCAGGAAAAATATGTGTTTGCTTCCGGTGATGTTTAAGACAGGTCACGTAGTTAAACAATTGTCACTGTTGTCATGATTTGATTAAGTAATCTCCAATTAAATCTGGTTGTAAACAAGTGCTCAAACTTAATATAACAGACAATAAAGAGATACAAAAGATAAAGAAATTTGGCTGAGATTTTGAAATTTGTGAACATGTTTACATATTATTTTTTATTTATTAGAGAAAGTTGTTGTAAATATGTGTATCAAGTATTATGATTCCTCAATCTGATCTTGAGTTATAAGTTTTTCTTTAAAACACTCGAAATCACAGATAGAGGGAAAATAAAGTGGAATCGCTGTTTTTGATAGAACATTTTTTTCGCTCATTTGATACATAGAATAGTAATAATAAGTTACATAGTAATATGAAAAATTCATATAAGGTTAACCTTGGATATTTGGTATTTATTAGAATTCAACCATGTTGGGATTTATCATTTGTCTTTTTCTATTAGCAATTTGCACAAATGATATCCATTATAAAACTATATTTGAGATTCCTAATCTTTTTTATATTCAAATAAAGTTTTGGTGTTCCTTTTTATTTAATGATAAAATTTAATTTATGAGATTGGTCACATAAGTTTTGTAATTAAGTATTTGTTTCTTATAACATCATGATTACTTGTTAATTTTTTTCTTTGTTCTGTTTTAGGGCAGTTTTGTCACATTATGGTTTTGCTAAAGTGAAGACATTAAGATTAATGGGAATGGTTATGAGTGTTTTCTGTATAAAAAAGTTAGTACCACATTTACGTGATATGGAATGCCAGTATGTACGTACTGGTCTTATGGGACTGTGGGGCAATAAAGGTGCTATGGGTTTTAGGTTTGATATTCAAGGTTGTTCATTTTGTTTTGTTAATTGCCACCTAACTGCTCATGAAGAGTATAATAATTATAGGATACATGATTATACAAGTATATTGAAGCAATTAAAATTTAATAACAAAGAATCTAGTGAAATTATGTTCCATGAGTAAGTAGTATTTTTCTCTGATTTTAATAGAGTTAAAACGTAAATGATTTTACTAGTTAGTGATTTTACTAGTTTTAAATGAAATGATTTTAATAGTTAGTTAAATGTAATAAGAATGTATGTTACTAGAAAATCTTAACCTGTATTAATTTTATTCTATAAATTCTAGTCTGATGTATTGTGTAAAAGTGCCTATAGTCAACTGGTGATGAGATCCTTATGAAAGGAAAATATACTTGTGGCAGCACAGTTTTGTGAAGGATGTTGTGAAGTGGTCTGTCTTAATTGGACTTTTAAAGATAATGGGATAGTTCTACTTGCTTTTTTGTTGCTTTAAGGACTTAAACGTTATTTATTCCCTTACAATTATTTTATTATTATACTCAAATTATGTAAAATTAATTTCTTCATATGACTTACTTAATTTTATTCATGAACGAATTAAGCAGTAATTTGATCATAAATACTTATGGGAAACTGTAGTTTCCCAACAGCAGCCATCAAAAGATTAAAAGGTGCATTAAAAGCATTCAGTTAATTCATCCGTTTACTAACATAATTTATAGCAAACTAAAAAGCTTATGCAATTGATTTGGATAATTGCAATTTAGGATACATAAGGCAAACTTGAGTAGAATAAAGGAACATATGGCTCATTAAAAATATAGAAAGTCAGAGAAATTGTCTATAACCCATATTGCTTGGAAACTAGCCACAAAATTAGTTTATTGGAAATTTTCAATGTAATTGTTAATTTTCATATGTAATTGTTAAATGTTAAGAGACCAATCTGTGAAAGTTTTCTATATGAATACTAAATAGTTAATGTTAACTTTGATGGTTTCATATACGTTTCTGGATTCATAAGTTTAACAGTAATTTCTATATTATATTACTGCTGTTTTCCATGGTGATTAAAACAATATTTCATACTGGAGTAATTTGGCTATACTGATAGTAAATTAACAAGAAGCAAATTATGGGCTATCGTAAACAATGATGGGGGTTTAAGGCATAAATTAAATAAATAAAAAAAATATTACTGCTTAGTGTGTATTTGTCAAAGTTTCGCTGTGTGTGCCTTCATCCCTTGGTAAATGTCTAATTGATAATCAGTTTTTGCTTATTCATATCTTCTGTTATAGTTGTAATCCCTTCTCTTATTCTTTCCTTTAACTGGTTCAGGTTATGTAATTTTTGGAAGTTTTTAACGTATCCCCATAAGAAAAAATCACAAGGGTTATGTAGGAGGCCAGGGTGTATGATGTTCTTGGTCTATCCATATATCTGTAAAATTTTCATTCAAAGCCTGGTTAATATATATATTAAAGTGTAAGGATTAATCATCTTGATGGAAATAAATCTGATATAATACAATTTTTGGGTTAATTTGGTTGAGGACAGCAGTAATCATTTAACATACCAAGAGATCTGAAAAAATAATTGTTTTTGCTCATTTTTTCTAAAATTTCAACAAAAAACTGAAAATGTTGTTCTGTAACAGATGGTTTTATTTCTTGCAGTAAATTTTGTATTCATACCTATGTAAGCTTTTACACAGAACTTTATGAATGGTTGTTTTTGGAAATTTGTAACTCAAGACTTTGATGAGAAGTGGATTTATAGGAATTCTGATTGCAAATTGTGTAATTCATTAAACACATTCTTCTGATTGAGAACAGATTACTTTGAACTAGCATGATATGTGCTTTCATGACTTCTTTTTATGTGTATATCAGAATTTACATTAAATTAAAGTTATTGACGACTTCAGTCAGCATGAAATGCATTCTGCTTTTTATTTAACAGAAAAAAAGAAACCCTTCTGTCATAATACAGAGTTTGATGCAGTAGTTAAATAGGTGTTGCACAAATGTTTTGAATGGAGGCTTTTAGTATAATTTCTAAAAAATGTCCTTAATGCCTTGATTTGAGTCACTGAAACCCTAGCATTTTTTTATGATAGCCTTGTATAAATCTGGCCACTGTGAGTAACCTTTGTCTGTAATATGAACAAGTAATTTTTACTTGTAAATGTTGCAATTATAAGTGTCCATAACACTTAACTAAACAAAAGATATTAAAGAATGTTTTATTCTTGAATGCTATTCTAATTAAACATTTGAAATGCTGTTGAAAACATAAAAAAAAATTATATACAGCTATAAATAATAGTTATTTTTTTCTTTCTTCTATATTTTCACTTTCCCGGCTGTAGTGGTATATGCTACTATAGTTATAACAGGAAAGTATACAGGTCAGTCAAAAAAGAAAATTTTTTTAAAGTTTCGTGCCTTAGAAAACATCTTTTTAAAAATTTAATGAAAAAAAAATAGATTTAGATAAATTGTAAATAATTTGCAAAAACCTTTTATTCCAGTGCTCCCAAGTCCAAAAAATCTATCTTTGTCAGACTGATGTACGTGTATATGTTTGTTGGCCTGTATTTATTTGGTCTTATAACTCTTGACTCCGTTGACCGATTTTCTTCAAACTTTGTATATGGATACTACCTTCAGAAGAAAGAATGTATTAAATTTTTGCAAAAAGTTTTTGCTGAAATAAAATTTCAAATTTTTACACTTTAGCAAAAAATATTTCTTGTAAGTCTTAATGGTAGCTCTTTAATATTTCTTGAAAAAAAAGTAGCCAAAAATATTCACTCCTTCCTACAAAATTACAACTTTATATATTAAAAATTATGGTTGTATCTTTGTGCTATATAAATAACTTAAATTTTTTTTTTAATTTGTCACCACAGGGATTATTTTCTTAAAAATTCATTTTATCTGAATGCTTCCTTGAGTATAGAAGCCCCAAAATGGAAATGTTTTTTGCAAATTAAAATTTTTAATGCTCAAAACCAAACAAAAAGTCATTAAGATCACTCAGTATCAGGGGAGATCACTCCCCTTGATAGGGGAGCTCCCAATTTTTAAAATTAATTGTTAATCACTAATATAGAATCACTTGTGATGTTAATATTCTTATATTAAACATTTTGGTTATTGCTTCATTTTTTTAGAATCTTCACTTCAAAAATTAAAAGTAAAAGATTTAAATATACTTAATAAAAACTTAAATCATTACTATACATGTTTTTTATCTCCCCCCCTATCTCTAT